>NC_064826.1:108456060-108759090 GCF_024166365.1 Elephas maximus indicus | reverse complement strand
GTATCTGGGATGATGAAAGGTTGCTAGTGTCCATCTAATACACAACTATTTGTCTTTGCTGGTCTGGAGCAAAAGATAAAGACGAATGCAAATATACAATAAAGAAACCAGCCTACAGGACCAATTGCCTACATGAACTAAGACCTCACCTATCCAGAGACCAGAACTAGATGGTTCCTATCTACAATCACAAGCTGTTCTGACAGGGTCCAAAATAGACGATCCAGAATAGAATGGGAGGAAATTCTGGAACAAAATCAAAATCTTAAAAAAAAAAAAAAACAGAATTACTGGATGGGCAGAGACCTGGGGAAGCCCCAAGACTATGGCCCTGAGGGACCCTTTAAACTTTGAGCTAAAACTATTCCTGGAGATCATTTTTCAGTTAAATAATGGATTCGCTCATAAAATAAACAATATCACACATGAGGGAAAAAAACAAAAAACAAAAAAAGACTATATGGTAACTGATGGATATGAAGGTACATTATAGACTATAAAATACTTTTTAATAATAAAACTACTGTAAAACTATTAGCCATCTCACTATATTTTTAATAAATAATGCATTCCAGTTGCTCCAAAAACAAAAATCCCCAGATGGATGGTCGGGGTGCCGGAAGGAAGAAAAAGAGAAAGAATTGAAAAATATAGAAATAATAGCACATACATCAAAAAGTATCTAAATGTCAACAAAGTGGTCAAACTTTTTTTTAATTTTCTGAAAAGAATTAGAATAAATAATTCATGTTTAAATTTTATAAAGAGTTCATGTTGTAATCTTTAGAATAACACATAAAGCAATAATAGTGTATAATTACCAATATACAATAAGGTAAACATTAGAATAACAAACAGTGCCCTTTCAATCCAAAGGTGAAAAATAACAGAAAGTAAACATAGAACAAGTGGGGAAAGTAAAAAGCAAATGCATAAAGAGTATATTAAACACCAAGATAACAATTATCACATTATTTATAAATGCACTGTAAAAATAAGGACTATCTTACTAGATTTAAAAATCTGTATGTTCCTTAAAAAATAAATAAAAATTAAAATATAAAGATATAGAGATATTGGGAGAAAATGAACAGAAAAAGAAATGTAGAAAAACACAAACAAAAAGATGGAGGCACTATATTAATATACTACACTAATATCAACCAAAGTAAAATTTAGTTTAGAAACATTATTTGACATAAAGAAGGAACTTTTCTAATTAACAAATTTTACATAGAAGAAAAGAGAGCCACCTTCTTTACAGAGAATTTCAAGTAATAATCATAGAAGGAATGAGGGAAATGAAAAAGCATCCTGAGGACACCAAAACAATAATTGTTGTAGGCAAGAACCACAGATGAACGTCAAAATTTGTGACACAAACTTAAGCATCGGGATAATTGCATAGCCCCCAAAACATCTCCTCAATATGTTATTAATTCCTGTGGAGGATTTATGATATTTCCACAAATTTCTTTGTTATTCTTTATCTCAAGCTAGTGCTAGACTTCTAACAAATAGAGTATGGAATGAGAAAAATACAAACCTTAGTGAGAGAAAACTGACTGTTACCACCCTTAGCCATGTGATCAAGGTTAACAACACCAGTAATCAGCCATGTTGATACTACCTACACCCTGATATGACACAATGAGAAGAGTTCTTCATCTCTGTGATACCCTTTTCCAAAAAGAACATAGCTCCTGTTTACTCATGAAAAAACATTAGACAAACCAAAATTGAGGAGCATTCAACAAACTATTCACTTCAAACAGACGTTTAGTCTTCAAAATGTGAAGGTCATGAAAGACAAGGAAAGATTGAGGCTGTCACAAAGGGAAGAAGACTTAGGAGATACAACGACTACATGCAATATAGTACCTTGGATTGGATCCTGCAGCAGAAATATAGGTCATCAGTAGAAAAACAGGTAACCTCCAAGTAAAGTCAGTAGTGTAGTTAATAATGTTGTACCAGTGCTAATAACTTAGTTTTGATAAATATACATAGATATGAAAGATGATAATGGTTAAATGATATACAGGAACTCTATATTATATTTACAAAACTGTGTATCTAAAATTATTTCAAAATAAAAATGTTGAAAACAAAAATAAATATGTAAAAAAGATGATTCAAAAATACCATAAATAAGTAGGCAATGATCTAATAGAGTCAAATTAAACACTTATCATTCTAGTTTCTGACTGAGTTTCTCTTTCTTTCATGGCCTGTATTTCTAGATGGAAACTATTCTCTGTACCCACAAAGGTATGCTAGGAGTAATATGCTGCCAAGTTTACATGTTTTTGTCCATGCCATTAATAAGCTGGAACTAAATTTTTGCTAATTACTTTTGTATGCAAATTAGTGAAAATGGCATTGATGAATTTGTAATATGAAACATCATGTATTTTTATCAGAAAATATGAATGTCCTTATATTTTTCAGATTATTAAAACACAAATTAAATAGTATCTCCTAAAATCCCTCATTTGCAAATGCTAGAATTTTATGAATACATTTACGTATATGTGTTATATAGTGAAATAACTTATTTGTAATTTTAAATGCCCATTCTTGCTATTATAGATTGTCCATTCTGGGTACTCACAGAATACTTTTAATACCTTACATTTAGATTAATCAATTGTTTTTCCTACTCTATTTTTACACTTGAATATTTTTTAACTAAAATATTGATTCTTGTATAGATAAATGTTTTGGTGAGTAAAACTCGAGTTACAATCTCAGATATATTTGGGACAACCTCTTCATTTCTGTAGTGATTATACGGGGAAAATTTCGCATATAAATGGGAATTTTTAAAAATTTATCGAGTATCATAAAATCATGAACATAATCTTTATATGATGGTTACATTTATGTTAGCAATAAGTGTACGTATATTTGAAGACAAATTTATTGATAATGCAAATGTAAACATACACACACGTAAATGTTATAAGCACTTTCCTATATATAGAATATATTTCACAATAGAAGGAAAAATTAATGCAAATCTTAAAAGCACTTCAAATAAAGACATTTATTATTTTGATACTATATTAGAATCATTTTCAAAAGTCAGTTAAGGAGGACAATACTGTAAACCATGCATCAATAACCACTAAGCATTTTAAAACTTGGTCCAAACTTCAAAACGCATAATTTTTCAAGGGACTACATTTTTGCCATATATCTCAAAACACACACACATGCCTACACACACACACAAGCACGTACCTACACATATGCATACATGGACAAACACATAAGCATACATGAAAATGCACACATACACACACATAGAAACTAGGAGGTTTCAGTTGCATGCTTCTATTTCTATTGTTTAAAATAACCTTCAATTAAATAACATACTGAAAATTTGATAACGATTTCCCAAAATTTAGTTTTCATAAATCAGCAGATGTAGCAGTAAGTTATCACTTAAATGTTTTCCATATAGATATTCAAATATGTGTATGAATTAAAAGACCACATTTTTCACTTTTGTATTTTGTGGAGAATGCGCTATAAGCACAAATGTAAAACAACAAGGCCCTTTTGCAGGAATTTTCTGGTTGAAAGTTTCCAACATCATCACCGTGTTTGGACAGCCTGTTGTCATACACCAAGCAGGCTGCCCAGATATGTGACTTCCTGTTTGTAACTAGTTGGAATCATTGATTAATTAAAAAAAAAAAAATCTTCTTTGTAGTTGATTAGTAGGAATCTTAAGTCCATGTGATCCTAGAAATTGGTAATTAGAAGAGCTCTTTGTCTAGGTCCATTGATAACAGTGGTTTTCATTTTGCATGTTCAGCCAGTGCCTACATTCATCAGGATAGACAGGAAGACTGAAGGCATCTGTGGTTCATTACTCACCCTTTTACAGTCAATATCAGGAAGGGCCCTTGGATCTTCCAGATACGGAGGTCAACATGCAGCATCTCCTGGCCTGACCCTGAAATATGCTTTGCATCTGGTTTGTAATAAGACCAATTTCTGTCCCTCCCTATTTTTGGCACCTCTTCTGTTTTTAACTTCCATAACTTTCTCCCAAGTTATCCAGTTTTCTCCTTCCTATTCTGGCCCCAATTTTAAGCACAGGAACAAGGGACACTTGATATAAAATCTGTACCTGCTTCCTGATTTCAGTCCATTCCTGCTGCCACTCCAAGGCTCCCAGTGCCACAACTTTCAATTCTAAATTCCATAATTTGATCATAAATTGTTTGTTTTTAATTTTGTACCTGAGAACCCCCTTTCCCATGGTTACAGTATAATAAAGAAAGGGCTGGGAAATTAAACATCTCTCTCTCAACTATTTCTACCTCAGAAGCACCAACTCAAGAATCCAAATTGAGTTAAGTCAATTAAGACCCAAAACCTTGAAAAACACTGAGTACAAAGCCAGATTCTCTTTATCTTAGTCAAAGAAGCCCACTCTAAACTAAATTAACAGTATTTCTGAAGTTGAAAAGACAGTTATTTAGTATTTAAATTACACTGTCTTAATACACTAAAATATGAGTATATTAAGGCAATATGTATCACCTTAAAGGTGATAAAATTTATTATGAAAAACTTCTTATGAATACTCACTACAAATACTTACCTCTCTTAAAAACTAGTCAATAAATAGAAAAATAATTGTTAAAAATGTCTATTGTGCACTTTATCAGCTAAGATCAATAAAAAACGTAAGTTTTAAAGAAACATTTTGTATCATTTACGAAGACAGGTTTTAAGTATAAAATCTTATTCATTTTCTCCCCAAAGTATATATAGTCCAAATGAACAATGAGTTCTGCATCTCTGTCTCTAAACACCTTTTTAAAAAATCTGATTTATAATGAAAAGAAAAAAAATGGCCTGTCAGAAACACATGTATGGATAAATATTTAGAGTATACAGTTTAAAGTAGAGTCTCTCAATTCAGGTAATTTCATATGAACAGTAAAGAAAACTGCTTTTCTCTTAGCCACTTTCCATCATTTTTACATAGATATTTTGTATTTTTAACCTTTTATTAAGGATAGCATTTTTGCTTTTTTAACAGTAACATAACGAATATTTTAACAACATTGTCATTACATTCATGATGTTAGATGGATCTTGGCTGAAAGTAGATAATACCAGTAAGATGTTTACCTTTGTTTTATTGGCTATGCAAAGACATTTAACTGTGTAGATCATAAAAATTTATGGATAACATTTCGAAAAATGGCAATTCCAGAGCACTTAACTGTGAGCATGAGGAACAGGTACATAGAACAAGAGGCATTTGTTCCAACAGAACGAGGGGATACTGAGTGGTTTAAAATCAGAAAAGGTGTGCATCAGGGTTATATCTTTTCACCATATTCAATATGTATGCTAAGCAAATAACCTGAGAAGCCTGGCTATATGAAGAATACAGCATTAAGATTGGAGGACAATTCATTAACAATCTGCACTATGCAGATGACACAACACTGCTTGCTAAAAGCAAAGAGGACTTGAAGAGCTAACTAATGAAGATCAAAGACTTTAGCCTTCATTGTGAATTGCACTCAACATAAAACAAAAATTCTCACAAGTGAATCAATAAGCAACGTCATGACAGAGAAAAGATTGAAGTCAAGGATTTCATTTCACTTGGATCCACAATCATCACCCATGGAAGCGGCAGTCACAAGAAATCAAAGGACATATTACATTGGGCAACTCTGCTACAAAAGACCTCTTTAAAGTGTTAAACAGCAAAGACATCACTTTGAAGACTAAGACGCGCCTGATCCAAGCCATGGTATTTTCAATCACCTGACATGCATGCAAAAGCTAGACAATGAATAAGAAAGACCAAAGAGTTGATGCATTTGAATCTTTGTTGGCAAAGAATAATGAAAATACGGACTGCCAGAAGAAGGAACAAATCTGTCTTGGAATTAGCACAGCCAGGATGCTTCTTATAAGCTAGGATGGGAGACTTCATCTCATGTATTTTGGACATGTAATCAGGAGAGACCAGTTCCTGGTAAAGAAGAAGGTCAGTGAAAAAGAAGACCCTCAATGAAATGGATTGACACAGTGGCTGCAACAATGGGCTCAAACATAGCAATGATTTTAAAGATGGTGCAGGACCAAGCAATGCTTCATTCTGTTGTACATAGGATTGGTATAATTTGGAGCTGACTCAACTGCACCTAAAATAACATCATCACATACAAATAAGCTGTTATTACTGGTGTTATAAAGATGCTTTCCAGATGTTTTTAATATATGCTACTCAGTATAACTATGTTCAGCTATGCAACCCTAGACAAGTTACCCAAATTTCTTTTTCTTATTCAGATAGTTTTATTTTCTGAAGAAAAAAGACAAAAGGCTGCAGTTAGGAAAAAAAGACTTAAAGCATACAAAGCACTTAGAACAGTATCTGACACACATCAAACACCAAATTGACGTTCATCATCATTCTCATCATTGTTATATTGCATTACAGTAAAAGTTCAAATATCTTTTTAGTCTGAATTTTATTCTTAACATAGCACCTGTATTAGTTTCATGAGTTTGCTGTAACAAATTACCACAAACTTGAAGCCTTAAGCAACAGAAATATATGCCCTCGTAGTTATGGAATATCTATATTTTCTAATTTTGTTTCTCAATTACTCAAGCTAGAACTTTCCGCAGCAAGTCTTAGAATCAAGGTGCAACACAGTGAACATCCACAGCGTCTAGATGACAGGCTTCTAGATGACAGAGTCTAGATACCATTTGTCACTAAAAGTCATTAAAGCTCTGACACATAAATACACACACATACTGTAAACATGCACTCACTCTTGCCCCTATTTTTTTTTTTTCCACATTTGGAGGATATTTGCTAAGTAATTCATTATTTAACATAATAAAGGAATGGAAGCATTTAACTTGCCTTTCGTGTTCAAATTCTACATCAGGGTAACCAGATAGTTAATGATGAGATGTTTCTCCTATAGAAGTATTTCAGCTTATAAATTTAAAAAAATGAAAGAGAACATTAGAGTATCCCCATATGTAACCCCTATTGAACTAATGGATTTAGTCAATAGTTATCAATAGCTGCTTATGCACAAACAAGGGAGGCAGCCAGTCATCAACTTCCTTCTTTGGAGAGGTAGCGAATATCAGCTGTGAGCTACGAGTGTAAAAATATTGAACCTGAATCCATTTAAGGCCCTATATCTAATCATGAATTTATAACAATTATAGGGGAGAGAAGAACAGGTGAAAAGGCACCACAGTAATGCAGTCAGCAAAATCCAGGCCATGAAAAACTATCAGTTGCCATCTGGCAGATTCTGACTCATGGCAATCCCATGTGTTTAAGAGTAAAACTGCACATAGCGTTTTCAATGGCTGTGAACTTTCAGAAGTAGATTGGCAGGCCTTTCTTCCCAGGCTTCTCTGGGTGGGTTTGAACTGCTAACTTTTTGGTTATTAGCTGAGCACTTAACCATTTGTACCATCCAAGGAACCACTTAAAAGCTATAGGATCTTAAAACCCAGGCTTTTCTTCAATAAATAATTTGAAAATAAAACAAAGGTGAACACACAGAATAATAAAGATTTAAGAGGTGTGTCAACAGTTCCAATACACAGGCCTTAGGTTAATAAGTTCTTGACTCAAACAGGGAAAATAAATCTGAGACAAATTGGAAAACTTGGACAAAATGTAAGGATATTTCAAGCAAGAATATTAATAAATTATTGTTAATGTTTTTGTAGGGTACTGCTTTTTAGTTAAGTTTCAAAATTAATTATTACATTTGAGATAAATTTTTAAACATTTACTGATGAAATGTTTTGAAATAATCCAAAGGGAGTGGAGAAGCTTGTAAAAATATAGTGGAAATGAGATTATTCATAGTTTGATTATTGTTGAAGCTGGGTAAATAGCAGTTTATTATACTATTTTCTCTAATTTTTTTTTTTTTACATTTTGCTAAATAAAAATGTTTTTAAAAGCCTGAGAAGAATCTAACAACACTTTTAAGAAATGTGAGTGATGAATGTGAGTACATTTTTACATCATTTAACCAATTTGTTATAGTTCAGTTACCCACAACTAGACAACTTTTATGATGAGTCACATTTATCAAGCCTTTTGAAAGTATTCAAATTGACTTTCATAAAAACATAACTCTTTATCTGCACATTACATTTTCGTGGTTTAATTAAATTGTGTAATTACCGTAAAAATACGAGTAGAACAACTATTTTAATATTTTAGTAAAAACAGCTGACTTTTAGCAAGCAAACAGCTCTGTTGCTAGTAAATTACGTAGGAAATTTAAAGTGTGTTCTATTAGTCAGGAGCATTCCCTTGCTGTGCACTAGCCAGTACATTTTCCAGAGGAAAAAAAGATTGTTAGTTTGGTAAACTGACCAAACACAAGTTGTTACTGCTTTTTCCTCCCTAAAAATCCACAAAATGAGTTGGCATCCATCTGCTTAATATGACCATATATGAAAATACAGGGCTACTTGATGCCAGAAGAGCCCAGTTAAGTGATATTTTCAATTCTTCCTCTTATTTTTATCAACAAAGAAGGAGCAATAAATAGTTGAGTGCTATGGCTGTTAACCTAAGGTTGGCAGTTCGAATCTGCCAGGAGCTCCTTGGAAACCATATAGGCCAGTTCTACTCTGTCCTATAGGGTCACTATGAGTTGGAATCGATTTGACGGAAGCGGGTTTTGAGTTTTTAAGTGGCCAAAAATTTTATTTCGTTAGCATAACCCTTGGGATTACTCTTGATTCCTGAACTTCCTCCAGGACATAATTGACAGCTAGATCCTCATTTAATGAAATATGATCCAACTCATTGCTTTTCTTGGCCCAGCAGTTCATGTGGAATACATCAGTGTTAAGGCTTGATTTCTAAAAAAGCCAGTTGTATTGCTGTCAGGGCAGTAACTCCACAAAGAGTATGCCAAGATGATAAATTCCTACAGCCTTTTGGAACTTACATACTTGAAATGTAGCTTTAGACATATCGAAACTGCAAGACAGCAGGAATAATGAACCTCCTCAAAACCAGATTTAGAAAGGAAAACACTCACCCAGCTATTCCTAAAGGCTGCTTGCTAAGGTTACTCACTGAGCAGGTAGCCAGCTGTCAGAGTGAAATCAGCTTATGATGTGATCAGGTGATCATTATCATATATAGTGCCTGGGGAGAGGAGTTTGAAGCCTGCCAAAAGTGAAGAAAGAAAGAAAGTATATCCAAGTATAGTGAGAATTGGAGGTATATTTCATATTCCTGTGAGGTTTATGTTAGGACATACCTGTTTCCAGACCCTTATAATAATAGCCATATTATTTTTAAGATCTTTAGAAATATCCGCCAGGATCTAGTTCAGACAGCTACTTTCTTGCTCTCTCCTTGTAAATGGTATTGCAGATGCATATTTAATATATCCAACTATGATAATCAAAAAATCCATCTTATATGGAGATGTGAGATAGGCAACACAGAGTAGCAGATGAGGTTCACTATCCACTGCCCAGTCTTATCTCTGAATTTCAGCATGCATGCTTGGGAAACAAAACTTGAAAAGTTCTAAGTACTTATGTATTTAATAATTCCAATAGTTTTTTATTCAATTTACTCAATTGTAAATGGAAAAGCTTCAAACTGGAAGCACTAGTGTCAGACATAAAAATAACTGTCAACATGTAATACTAGGAAGTAAAAGGTCAGGATGTAAATCCGTTTCCAGGAAAAATGTGTTCATGACTGCAATCATGTATAACCAAACTAGCTGGCACCACTCACCTAGGTAGTAACTCACTCCCTCCTAGCTAAGTAGCCAACCTTTATATTTCAAAGTATTTCAAGCTGAAGTTGATCATATCTATTAACAATCATTAACCCCCTACTTTTCCTGTGTTCTCTATAGACTCCTCTCTCCACTTGAACTGAGAAGTACTTTGTATTTTTATTAGTGCTGCCCAGGTTGCACTGTATTATTCTTCAATAAAACTCTTTTTCTTCCACTCCTAATAGAGTGCATGATTTTCTTCTTTGACATAATCAATAATAAGCAATCATAATGTTGGACTTGCCTGTATAAAAATTAAAACTATCTCATCCATAAAATAAATCAAAGCCAAAAGTACACCATATAATTGGTAAAAATTACATCATATGTAACAAAGGCAGAAGGTGTGTCTATTGGCAACTGGGAAAAATTCAATTATTTAAGTATAAATGAACTGAAGATTTCAAAAGAATTCATGAAAGTACAAAAATATACCAAAATAAAATATAAATATATATATATTTACACCACACGCCCACACACACACACATACATTTGTGTGTGTGTGCATGGTATTTAATATGTAATCAATTGTGCGGAATAAGAAAAAAATGTAGAGATATAATAGTATGATAAACAGAAGAGAAATATAATAAATTATATAATAATAAATTATCTGCCTCCAAATGAGGTTAAACAAGTCTGGTTATGGCATTTGCCCATGATGCAGGGTAGGGTTTATCAACTTTACAGCACAGCCTGGATATGCTGTGGTCATGTTAAAAATAAAAGCTGACTTCAGAATTCCAGTTAAGATGGTTACTTAGATGGACACACCTTAATGTACCCCTACAACAAAGACTACAGAAACCAAGTGAAATGGATACAAACAACAACCCTGGATTCCTGAACATCAAAGGGAAGTTTGAAGAACTGGACTGAGCATCAGTTGGAAAGAGAGTTAGAATGCAATCAGCAGGAATGCAGAGATACTCAGAGAATCTATGCCAGGCTGGCTGGCCCAGCACAATGTGGTCATTTCGAGAAGATAGCAAACAACATCCTTGGGCTAGGAGCCCAGGAAGGCAACTTCACAGATAACACAACTGGAGGACAAGATGCTGAGTGAACAGACTTGTTCAGAGACAAGATAGGCAGGTTATATGCCGGGCCCAAACTAGCCCAAGAAAGAGACAGGAGGGAGTCTCATAACTTTGAAACTAGGAAAACACAGTGAAATGCCACTGGAGCAAAGTGGGGTAGACCAAATTGTTGGGGCCTCAGGACAGGGAACTGATAAGACAGAGAGTATATTTCTACATAAAGAAAAGGGTGAGAACCGGAAGGTGGGCAAGAACTTCAGAGTCCCTGGTGAACTCAGAGAAGGGAAGGACCTAGAAATTTGTGACCAGACTTCCTATCTGCAGTAGAGCACATCCATTTGGATGGGAGACATTTACTGACTAGTGAAACAGCATAGTAATAATCAGAAGCTTTCCCCTTAACTAGACTGGTGTCAATGCCCCTTCCCCTCTGTTATGGATTGATTTGTGTCCCCCATAAATGTGTGCCAATTTGGCTATGCCATGATTCCCCATATTGTGTGATTGACCACCATTTTGTCACCTAATGTGATTTTAGTATGTGTTGTAAATCCTACTCGTATGATGTTAATGAGCCAGGGTTACAGGCATCATGTTGCAGAACTCAATCTACGAGATTAGGTTGTATTTTAAGTTAATCACTTTTGAGATATAAAAGAGAGAAGCTAGCAGAGAGACAAGGGGACCTCATACCACCAAGAAAACAGTGCCAGTAGCAGAGTGCATCCTTTGGACTCAAGGTTCCCATGCTGAGAAGCTCCTACACCAAAGGAAGATTGATGACAACGACCTTCCCTCAGAAATGACAGCAAAAGAAAGACTGCCTCTAAAGCTGGCACCCTGAATTTGGACTTCTAGCCTCCTAAACTGTGAGAGGATAATTTATCTTTGTTAAAGCTTTCTACTTGTGGTATTTCTGTTATAGCAGCACTACATAACTAAGACACCCTCCCTTTCAAGCAGCCCTCTAACCCCCATCATCCTTGTGGCAAAGTACCCTCAGCGACCCACCCAGCACTCTGCTTGCCCACTTCTTCTCCCACTTGACACATGCAGAGAGCAGCCCCAGGGACAAGCCCACTGCTCTCTCTTCTGGCAAGGATCCCTGGAGAACTGCCCACTGATTTTCTGGCCTGGCCCAAGCCCACTGTGAGTCCCACCTGTCCTGCTTGGCAAGGCACCAAGGCAGTTCTCCTCACTCACTGTTCACTCTGCCCTGCCCAAGTCACCATTCACCCTACCCAGCTCACAAGGTGAGGCACCCCCAGTGACCTGCCCACCATGCACCCCTACCACACTCTACCTATTCCTCAGACCATCTGATCATACACAAAGTCCCCCATCTTTCTCTCCATCACTAGGACACCAATTCATAGCTAAACAGAGGGCCTGTCTCACCAATTAAATTTGTAATGCCTCCTTGGGTCTGCAAAGATGACCCATCCTACTCTCCAAAGTCTGCACTAAAAGCACATGTCAAAGTGGAAGGAATATATGGCCCCACAAGAGCTGTGGAGGGATCCTGGCCACCCAACACCTGGAGCCCCACAATGGTGAAGAGTTCTGATCACACACCTCCACACAGTCCTATAAGGGAAGGCACACATGCCCAATGACAGAGGATTCCTGTGTGTTTGAGACTCAGGATACCCACCAGTGAAAGAAAACTACTCCCAACCAATCGGCAGCATTGTATTCATACACAAACCAATACTACAAAGCAACATCAATTGAAAAAACACAAAGGAAAGTAGACAATACAAAGAGGAAGGAAAAAAAAGCTTTCTAAGCTCCAGATACATCAAAACCAAACCAAAACAATACAGAAAAGACAAATGTGTAGCCAATAAAGAAAAATATAAACAAATTAAATAGAACCTTAATGTCTCAAAGATAGCAGTCCATTACAAATCATATGAGGAAACAGGATAAGATGGCTCAAGAAAATGAGAAAAATAAAGGTAGAAGAAATTTTTCTGAGGAGGAACTGATAAAAATGCTAATTGAAAAGAAATTCAAAAGACTCATATTTAAGTCCCTCAAAGAGATCAAGGAAAACATTCTAAAAAACAAACAAAAAAACCTGGAAGAATTCAGGAAAACAGTATAAGAACAAAATAACAAACTCAATAGAGAAATAGAAATCATACCAAAACAACAACTAGAAATTCAGAAGCAAACAATAAAATATTAGAAATAAACACCTCAATGGAAGGACACAGAGTAGAATTGAATCAACAGAAGAAAGAATCAAGGAAATAGAGGACAAATTCCTTGATACTAATTTGTTTAACAATCAGAAAAAAAAGACTGAAGAAAAATGAAGAAAGCTTACAGGTTATGTAGGGCACCATCAAGAGGAATTAATATATGCATACTAGGAATCCTGGAAGAAGAAAAGAGAAAAAAGAGGATAGAGATAATTTTTTAAGGTATAATGGCAGAAAACTTCCCAAATATCATGAAAGACAAGAAGATTTACATCCAAGAAGCTCAACAAGCCCCACACAGATTAGACCCCAAAAGAAATTCACCAAGGCATATCATAATCAAATTTCCAGAACCAAAGAGAAAGAGAGAATTTTGATAGCAGCTCTTGAAAAGTGAAATATCACTTACAAAACCCCAAACCCACTGCTGTCGAGTTGATATCGATTCATAGCAACCGAGTAGGACAGAGTAAAGCTGACCTATATAGTTTCCAAGGCTGTAAATCTTTAAGAAAGTAGACTGTCACACCTTTCTTCCATGGAGTGGCTGGTGGCTTCAAACTGCTGACCTTTCAGTTAACACCTGAATGCTTTAATCAATGTGCCACCAGGGCTCCTAACAAAGAGACCTCAATGAAACTAAACATCTATTTCTCGTAAGAAATAATGAAGGCAAGAAGGCAATTGGATGAAATATAAAAAGCCTTGAAATAAAAGAACTGCCAACCAAGAATCAGATATCCAGCAAAGCTGTTTTTCAAAAAATGAGGTTGAAATTGGAACATCCCCAGATAAGCAAAAATTAAGGAAGTGTATAACCATCAGGACAGCCCTACAAGAAATATTAAAGGGAGTCCTTAGGATAGAAAACTAACAACATCAGACAACAACCTCAGATAAAGGCACATGGCAGCATCTTCCAGGTCCAAAACCAGATTAAGATTTCATGAAAATAAAATAAAGCCACAAAATTGATTACTGAGAACCAGAGGTATAATGATGTAATCAGTGACAACTTCAGAGCAAAAGTAGGAATGAATGGTGTAGTTGTAGAACTTCCACATGGAGAGGAAGTCTTGGTGATTTCAAGATATATCAGATTGTTTAAAATATAGGATGATAAATGTAAACTTTATGGTAACCATAAGAAAAATTAATAAATTTAATCACCAACATAAACACAACTAAAAACACACAAATGACAGAAGATAAATTAGATAACTGAGGCCTCCTAAGTATTAAGTACTAATGCTCATCAAAATATTCTACCAAGAGTAAAAAGACAACCTACAAACTGGGAACAAATTTTGGGAATGACGTATCTGAAAAGGAGTCTAACCTCTAAAAGATACAAAAAACTTCAACATCTTCACAAAAAGACAAACAATGGAATTAAAAATTGGGCAAAGGACATGAACAGACATTTCACCAAAGAGAACATTCAAGTAGCCAACAAACACATGAAAAGATGCTAGCCATCATTAGATATTGGAGAGATGCAATCAAACTACAACAGAATAGTATCTCACCCCGGCAAAAATAGCATGGGTTAAAAATAAATAAATAAATCAGAAAGCAACAAATGCTAGTGAGGTTGTGGGGAGATTGGGACTCCTATCCACTGCTGTTGGTAAAGTGATACAACCACTATCTTCATGCATCTGTTATTTTCTCATACTGTAGTGGCGTGCCTGTTGCTGTAATGCTGGAAGCTATGCCACAGATATTTCAAATACCAAAAGAGTAACCCATGATGGAAAGGTTTCAGCATAGCTTCCAGACTGAGACATACTAGGAAGAATAACCTGGAGTCTACTTCTGAAAAAACTGGCCAGTGAAAACCTTATGAACAGCAGTGGAACATTGTCTGGCATAGTGTTGGAAGATGGGCCCTTCAGGCTGGAAGGAGAAGAGCTGCCTTCTCAAAGTAGAGTAGACCTTAATGATGTGGAGAGAGAAAAGCTTTCGGGACCTTTATTTGCTGAGGTGGCATAACTCCAAATGAGGACAAACAAGTGCACACATCCAGTTAATAATCAGGACAAGGAACGTATGATGTATGAAACTAGGAAAATTGAAAGTCAACAAAAATGAACTGTGCTGCATAAATATTGATATCCTAGGCTTTGGTGAGTTGAAGTGGACTGGTATTGTCCATTTAGAAACAGACAATCTTATGGTCTATGCCTAGGATGACAAATTGAAGAGGAATGGCATCTCATTCATCTTTAAAAAGAACATTTCAGGATCTATTCTGAAGTATAACGTACTCCGTGATAGGATAATATCCATACACCCAAAAAGGAAGACCAGTTAATAGAATTATTATTCAGATTTATGCACCAACCACTAACGCCAAAGATGAGGAAATTGAAGATTTTAACAACTACTGCAATCTGAAATTGATCAAACATGTAATCAAGATGCACTGATAATTGCTGGTGATTGGAATGTGAAAGCTGGAAACAAAGAAGAAGGATTGGTAGTTGGAAAATATGGCCTTGGTGATAGAAAGGCATTGGAGAGCACATGACGGAATTTTGCAAGACCAATGACTTCTTCATTGTAAATACCTTTTTTTAACAACATAAACGGCAACTATACACGTGGATCCCTGGATGGAAAACACAGGAATAAAATAGGCTAATCAGTGAAAAGAGATTATGGAGAAGCTCAATATCATCGATCAGAACAAGGTCAGGGGCCATCTGAGGAACAGCCCATAAATTGCTTATATGCAAGTTTAAGTTGAAGCTAAAGAAAATTAGAGCTAGTCCACAAGAGCCAAAATATGACCTCGAGAATATTCCACCTGAATTTAGAGACCATTCTCAAGAATATATTTGACACAGTGAACACTAATTACCTAAGGCGAGACTAGTTGTGTGATGACATCAAGTACGTCATACATGCTGAAAACAAAAGGTCATTAAAAAGACGGAAAAGAAAAAACAAAACGGATGTCAGAAGAGACTCTGAAACTTGCTCTTGAACATAGAGTAGCTAAAGTGAAAGGAAGAAATGATGAAGTCAAAGAGCTGAACAGAAGTTTTCAAAGGGCAACTTGAGAAGACAATGTAAAATATAATGAAACGTGCAAAGATCCAGAGTCAGAAAACCCAAAGGGAAGAACATGCTCGTCATTTCTCAAGCTGAAAGAACTGAAGAAACAAAATTTAAGCCTTGAGATGCAATATTGAAGGATTCTACAGGGAAAATGTTGATTGAAGCAGGAAGTATCAAAAGAAGAAGGAAGGAATACACAGAGTCAAAGTACCAAAAACAATTTGTCCATGTTCAACCATTTCAGGAGGTAGCATATGATCAGGAACTGATGATACTGAAGAATAAAGTCCAAGCTGTGCTGAAGGGGATGGCAATAAACAAGGCTCCAGGAACTGATGTGACACCAATTCTGATGTTACAACAAAAGGAAGCAGTGCAAGAGGTGCTCACTAGTCTATGTCAAGAAATTTGGAAGACAGCTTCCTGGCCAAATGACAAGAAGAGATCCATATTTGTACTCATTCCAAAGAAAGGTGATCCAACAGAATGTAGAATGTAGAAATTATTGGACTATATTAATATCACACACAAGTAAAATTTTGATGAAGATAATTCAAAATCAGTTGTAGCAATATATCAACACATAACTGCCAGAAGCTCAAGCAGGATTCAGAAGAGAATGTGGAATGAGGGATGTCATTACAGATGTCAGATGATCTTGGCTGAAAGCAGAGAATACCAGAAAGATGTTTACCTGTGTTTTATTGACTGTGCAAAGGCATTTGTCTGTGTAGGTCATAAGAAATTATAGACAACATTTTGCAGAATGGAAATTCCAGAACACTTAATTGTGCTCATGAGGAACCTGGACATAGACCAAGAGGCAGTCATTCAAGCAGAACAAAGGAGTAGTGCGTGGTTTATAATCAGGAAAGGTGTATGTAAGCATTATATCATTTCATTATACTTATTCAGCCTGTATGCTGAAAAAATAAGCCGAGAAGCTGGACTGTAAGGAGAAGAATGAAGCATCAGAATTAGTTGAAGACTCATTAAACAACCTCTGATACTCAAATGAGACAGCCTGGCTTGCTGAAAGTGAAGAGGCCTTGAAGCATTTACAGACAAATATCAAAGACAGCAGCCTTCATTTTGATTTGTACTCAACAAAAAGAAAACAAAAATCCTCACAAGTGAACCAATAAGAAACATCGTGATAAACAGAAAATATTGAAGCTGTCGAGGATTTCATTTTACTTGAATCCACAATTAACACCCATGGAACCAGCAGCCAAGAAACCAAATGGCAAATTGCATTGGACAAGTCTGCTGTAATAGACCTTTATAAAGTGTTAAAAAGCAGAGGTGTGACTTTGAGGGCTAAGGTATGCCTGACTCAAGCCATGATATTTTCAAGCACCTCATATTCATGTGAAAGCTGGAGAATGAATAAGGAAGGCTGAAGAAAAATTGACACCTTTGAATTATGGTATGGGCAAAGAATACTAGACATACCAAGAACTGCCAGAACAATAAACACATTTGTCATGG
This sequence comes from Elephas maximus indicus, assembly GCF_024166365.1. NCBI lineage: Eukaryota > Metazoa > Chordata > Mammalia > Proboscidea > Elephantidae > Elephas > Elephas maximus. Next base: position 108,741,423 of record NC_064826.1, on the reverse strand, counting down.
GAGAAGCACAGCCAGAATGTTCATTAGAAGCAAGAATGGCGAAACTTTGTCTTACGTCCTTTGGACATGTTATCAGGAAGGGTTGATCATTCCCTGGACGAGGACATCATACTTGGTAAAGTAGACAGTCAGAGAAAAAGACAAAGACCCTCAAAGAGATGGATTTACAGTGATTACAACAAGGGGAACAAGCATAACGATTGTGAGGAGGACGCAGGACTGGGAAGTGTTTTGTTGTGTTGCACCTAGGGTTGCTATGAGTCAGAACTGCATTGAGGGCACCTAACAACAACACAACCACTATGGAAAATGTTATGCTGCTTCCTAAACAAGGTAGAAATAGTAATACCTTATGATTTGACAATCCTGGTCCTAAGTATTTATCTTAGAAATCTTAAAGTAGTGACATGAATAGACATATGGGCACCTGTGTTCATTGCCACATGATTCACAATAGCAAAAAGGTGGAAACAACCTAAATGTCCACCCCTGGATGAATGGATAAACAAAATGTTGCATATATATAATGGAACACTACACAGCTATAAAGAATAATGATGAATTCTCTAAAAATCTTATACCATGGATGAGTCTGGAGGACATTATGCTGAATGAAATAGATCAATCACAAAAGAATAAATACTGTATGATCTTATTTTTATAAAAAAGATAAGAATAGGTACACATACAGAAATCAATGTTTATTGGTGGTCACCAGGAATGGGAGGGAGAGTGAGGGGGAATCACTCTCTAGGTAGCACAAAAAATCAAACCAAATCCATTGCAGTCAAGTTGATTCCGCTCATAGGTACTCTACAGAAATGAGCAGAACTGCCACATAGGGTTTCCAAGGAGTGGCTGGTGGACTCAAACTGCCAATCTTTTGGTTAGCAGCTGAGACCTTAGCCTCTGTGCCATCAGGGATCTCTTTAAATAGTTGTTGTCATTGTGTGCTGTCCAATTGATTCCAACTCATAGCGACGATCTACTAAGTAGTAGACATTTGCTATTTCTAGTGATCAGAAAGGCAATAAAGAATGTGGGTGAAGTGTGTACAACTTGACCTAGGTAAATGATGCCACTAAGAAGTATATAAGAATAAGGGGATTTTTTTGGTAAATGTTAACAACATTTACAAGTTTTCAACAACAGTGACAACGAAGAATATTGCAAGATTGTATAAGTAGATATATTTATATATATATTTGTTTATAGAACAGTATTTGTGTGTATATAAGTGAGCACGTATAGATGTAGCTGTAGGCACATTTACACAATCACGTGTTTGTGATTGCTGTACATATATTCATACATGTAATAAAGCACATAGAGGGCACAGTCATGGATACCTCCCAGGCATAACCAAACACCTCAAAGGATTGGTTTCTTTGTGTTTGAAGGCTTAGAGCCATTGGCTCAATGTAGTCTAAAAAGTTTACGTTCTACATCTTAGTTTGGTGAGTAACATCAGGGGTCTTAAAAGCTTGCAAGTGGCCATCTGAGATACATCTGTCAATCCCTATTCATCTGGAGCAAAAGAGAAAAAAGAAAACCAAAGACTCCAGGAAGAAACTAGTTTATAGAACTAATAGCCTACACGGTCCAAGGCCTCCTCATCTATCCTGAGACCAAAAGTACTAGATAGTGCACAGCTACCACTGCCAACCATGCTGATCAGAGACATAGTGGATGGTCCTGGACGGAATGAGAGAAAAATGTAGAACAAAATTTAAATTCTTAAAAAAGCCCAGGCTTGCTGGACTGGTAGAGACTAGAGGTACCTATGAGACTATTGCCCTGAGATACCCTTTAAACCTTGAACTGAAACCACTTCCAGAGGTCACCTTTCAGGTAAATAACATATTGGCTCATAAAATAAATAATATCACCCGTGAGTACTGTGTTCCTTTAAAAAAATCATCTACATGTGACCGAACAGTCAATGTTTATCCTAAAGCAAATTTCAGAAGGTAAGGGGGTAGCAGGGAAGCTAGGTTAATGGAAACAGAACAAATGGAATGGAAATAATGAAAATGTTGACACATTGTGAAAAATATAACCAATGTCACTGCACAATATGTGTAGAAATTGTTAAATGAGAACCTAATTTGCTGTGTAAAGTTTCACCGAAACACAATTAAATATTATTTAAAAAAAAAAGAAAACTCACTTCACAAATCAGGAAGCACTACAAAAATTTCAACAGTTTGACTGAATCATTTAGCTTCTTCCTGTCTTTGTCAGCAGAGTATCTTGGCTGGCTTGTAAGTGTCCAGTTTCTTTTTTTTTTTTTTTTCTTCACAATATAAGTGAAGCTGCCAGAAGCTGAGTTTTAAGTAACTGCAACATCAAAGTATAAGTCTCACTGGAACACCAACAGAGTGTTTTGACACAGTGGGAATATGTCAAGTAAATGATATGTTTCTTAAAATTAGTAAAATTCCATGTCTTAATCGTCTAGTGCTGCTACAACAGAAATACCACAAGTGGATTGCTTCAACAAAGAGAAATTTATTCTCTCACAGCCTACTAGGTTATAAGCTCAAATTCAGTATGTCAGCTCCAGGGAATGGCTTTCTCTCTCTCTTGGCTCTGGAGGAAGGTCCTTGTCTTCAGTCTTCCCTTGGTCTGGGAGCTTCTCAGGCACAGGGACACCAGGTCCAACGGATGCTCTCTGCTCCTGGTGCTGCTTTCTTGGTGGTATGAGGTCCCCAACTCTCTGTTAGCACCCCTTTCCTTTCACCTCTTGAGAGATAAAAGGTGGCGCAGGCCACACACCAGGGAAACTCCCTTTACTTTGGATCAGGGGTATGACCTGGTAAAGGTGTTACAATCCCACCCTAATCCTCTTTAACATAAAATTACAATCACAAAATGGAGGACTACCACAGAATACTGGGAATCATGGCCTAATCAAGTTAATATACACATTTTGGGGGGGACATAATTCAGTCTGTGACATTCCATAGAATGAATGACATCCAAATATTTATATATGTACATGCACACACACACACACAGTCTAGTTAGCTGTGAGCTCTTTACATATTTCTGAGATTCATAACATAATAGTTAAGGTTAATGAAAAGTCTGAAATACACAGTTTCCCTTTCTTAAAACATTTGTAGAAAAAAATACCAAAAATCATGTACTGTCCATGACTGTATATAGTTATTACATAGATGAAGGGTAACCTAAATTAAATTTCAAAATATATTCATACTTTGACACTTTTAAGAATTGATTCTGCAGAAAAAAAATATACGAACGCACAAAAAAAGTGCAAAGATACATATATAATGTGTTGTTAAAAAATAAATATATAAAGAGGGCCAGTTGCCTACAGGAAAGTTGCTCCTAATCTCTTTCTCCCTTCCCCGTCTCTCACTCTTCAAAGTGAACAATGAGATATTTGATTTCCAAACATCCCTTGCAGCTTTGACTGGCCACTTCAGAAAACTTTCTTCTACCACAAAACATTCAGTGTTAATTTCCTCATTGTAAGGCAACTCTATGAGCATATGAGACTTGAAACTGCAGGAACCATTCAGGAACTATAAAGAAAGAAGCCAATATACTGAATATACCATGGAGAAGTATGGGTATGAAAAGAGCTGAGTTCCTATACAAACTCCAGGACTCCTCATCTTTGGACATCATACATATCGTATTTTTATGCAAATAACGCGGGCTTCTATGTTCGTTTGCCAACAGCACCCTCCCCCCACGTGGTATTTTCATAACCACCTCTAGGTCAAGAAAATTGCAAAAAAAAAAAATTGGCACAGCAGCACTTACGAAAACAACTGGGGGCGGGGGATGCGCAGGGGAAGGGCGCTGTTGGCAAAGGGACATAGAAGGCGCTTGTAATTTGTGTACGAATGTGGTAAATGATAATATGGTTGTTTTAAGTCATCACAAGTCGATTATTCTGTTACTTGTAGTCAAATGCACTCCTGTCAACTGCACACCATGAATACCTATTAATAAAGTAATGTAAAGTTCATTATGGACCGGTAATATCCAGTAAATACGAGCAGCTGTAAAAAATAATAAGCGGAATAAGAGACTAATCCAAAACCAAACCAAACCCATTACCATCGAGTCCATTCTGACTCATAGCGACCTTAGAGGACAAAGTAGAACTGCCCCATAGGGTTTCCAAGGAGCTGCTGGTGAATTCAAACTACTGGCTTTTTGGTTATCAGCTCAGCTGTCAACCACTGCATCACCAGGGCTCCAAAACTAAACCATGTTATATCATTTACAAGAAAAAAAAGTGTTGTAGAATATGTATTTAATGAATCAGTTTGTGTAATTATCTATTTTACACTGATTATTATATTATACTATATTACATTATATCTTATCAAGCTATAAAGCTGATAATAGTGGTTAACTCGGGATAGAAGAATTAGTGCAGTGAGGGGACGGTCATCATTTTTTACTCTTATATCTGCATTGTTGATTATTTTGCAATGGAGATGTATTATTTATATGATATTTAAAAATAAAAATAAAAGAAGAGCTTACGATTACTCCACCTTATTGATAACCAGATATATGTGAATTAAAACAGTAACTTGGAATTTTAATGCCTACTACTTAGAAAAATATTAAAAGCATGATATTGTCGCATGCCAATTTTTTGTAGAAATCAAGCGTTCAATCATAACTCAGAAAGCAATTTGTCAATAAATGTTTTTAAATGCATTTTGTCCAAGCAATTTCATTCTTCAGAAATTGTGAAACTTAAAACAACTATATCTACAACTACACTTATTATAACACCTAGATGCACAATTGCTACAACTGAAAAACAAATCATATATTTCATGGCAAGGAAGTGGTTACATAAATTAAGTTTATAAATTCAATGAGCCGTTGTTCACATTAAAATGATGAGTATTTGGACTTGTAAATCTAACCTTTAATGAGCTCTTGCTCTATGTCATGTATTTCCTAGGTCATTTAATATTATTTTTCCTTATTTTACAGAGGAGAAGTCTGGAGTATAGACAGTTCAACTCACTTGTCCAAGGTCACACAGGTACTGAGGGACAGAGTTTGGATTTCTGACCCATTTTATCTCAACACGTTATAGTAAAGAAATAATTGATTTGTAAAATTAGTTACTAGAAACTAATTAAAGTTACACAGTGCTGTCTTTCTGTGTATTTACATTATTTAAATAGCTATAGACTAGTGTGTTATAAATAGGAAAAGAATAAAAGGATATAAAAATTTTTAGATAAATATATTAGTTATCTAGTACTATTATAACAGAATACCGTAAGCGGGTGGCTTTAACAAAGATAGATTTATTCTCTCACAGTTCAGCAGGCTAGAAGTCCCAATTTAGGGTGCCAGCCCCAGAGGGAAGCTTTTGCTCTCTGTTGGCTCTGGGGGAAATTCCTTGTCATCAATCTTCCCCTGGTCTAAGAGCTCCTCAGCACAGGGGATCCCTTTGGATGGGCTCCCCTCCTGGATCTTCTTTCTTGGTGGTATGAGGTTCTTCTCCTCTCTGCTTGCTTCTCTCTTTTATATTTCAAAAGAGATGGACTCAAGATACAACCTATTGTTGTAGATTGAATCCTGTCTCATTAACATAACTGCTTCTAACACTGCCTCATTAACATCACCGAGGTAAGATTTACAACACATAGGAAAATCAAATCAGATGACAAAATGGTGGACAATCACACAGTGGGAATCATGGCCTAGCCAGGATGACATGTATTTTTGTAGGACACAATTCAATCCATAACTATAAATAAAAAATAAAACTTTTCATCTGAGACTATTCCTATCAGGCCCTTGCATAGAACTCTGAATCTTCAAATTAATTTTTGAACCTTAGAGCAAATTCAGGGCATTTAAAACATCTCATGCCCTTGTTCCTGATTCTTTGCTGTCTGTGCAGTGTTCCCCATCCAGGCAACAGGCCCATAACCACGCCTCGACACACACAAGGAACTGGAGACTTCTTTTAAAGTGAAAATATGCCCGTATATGTTAAATATTTATCTGAAGCCTTGTAGTATGCATGATAGAGTGTAATCTTTGATTGTATAAGTAATCAAATTTGGAATGTTTTGATTTTTGAATACCATTTCCCTGTGAAGTATAATTGCTTATATCTTCCAATGTGCCCCACAAAGAGACACACGTGACCAGGATTTCTTTTTCCCCTGGTTTTGTAAAGAGTCCTTAGTTAGGAAAATTTGGCCTTTAATTAATCTCTGCAAACTGTGAAAATAGTACCTTGCTCGTTTGTGCCTTACAGAGAAATGCAGGTAGAAGTGCACTTAATTATATAAGCTTTCTTTAACCTTGATATTCATATGTTATTCCACCGTCTCCCCTTTTCACTTGTCTCTTATCATTTTATTCTTGGGTTATAGTTTTTAATTATATTAAATATCTAATACTGTGTCTCTAATCGTCTTGATTCATTTGGAGATTTCTTGTGGTATATGCATGCTTTCATATCCTATCTTTCTATGTTCTGAACATTATTAAGAGGGCTAACAGTAAATTACAATTATTAATTTCAAAAGATTCATTGTTTCATTATTTCAGAAGATGCAAATACCATTACTGAATATCCCTTTAAATATTATATATATATATATATATATATAAAGATTTTAACAATAGAAAATCCCTGGAGTTCTTGCTATACACAACTGGCAGAATTTGAAAAGACAGCCATCCCCTTTTACAATAATTTTGGTAAACACAGACTTTCCTTCTGACCTCGCATCCTGCATTGCTTTATCCATAGCAGGCATTCATGTGCATGTGTATACACACACACAGACGCACACTGCTTTTTTTACATGTATGCGTGTATAATGCCATGCTCATTCAGATAAGCCGTGCAACCTGAAGCGAGTAAGTTAAAAGAGAAGGGAATTTGCTTATAAATACTAAAGTCTGTTACTTTCTTGACGTTAAGTTCCCTGAAGCAGTGTGGCCTATTAGAAACACAGACACACACAAACCCACAGACACTGCAGATCCTGTGACATCTTAAAAGCCTGACTCTGATGCTCACTAACTTCCAAACTCTATTTTTTCTTAGTTGCATAATGGAAAGGAAAAATGCATGCAGCACAGGATTGCTGTGAGGATTCAATATTGCTACATATGCCGGGGTGTCTGCAGGCATCTTTCCTCCTGATAGCCAAACTGAATAGATGTTGTTTTCCTATGGTATTTATTAACCTCTTTTTTTTAGTTTGACTTTAATAGTGTATCTGTGTGTGTGTGTCTTAGTTATCTGTGTATTTGTGATGTACTATGACATGAGATATTTTATTCCTTGAAAATCAAACCTTTTCTATGGTTTAGTAATGGAAAGACAAGTTATGCATAACTAAGTGACTGAGTTTCCATCTAAAGAGAGAGGAAAACCTTATTAAAGTGACATCAAGGCCCTTGCAGTAGAAAATTAAACATGTGTGTGTTTTGTATGTAGAGGATGCTGAGTAGGGGCATGTCCTGGCTATGTCCTGAGAGGGATTCTGTCACAAAAGAGATGCCAGGGTGAGCAGATCCACCTATGGCAACCTGGCCAGGATACTGTGAGAGTACCTGGGAGCCTTACCAGTTGACATGACTGACAACCAGATAATAATGGCCCAGTTGTGAACATCATACCATCTACACCCTGAAAACCTGCTGATTACATTTCAGTTACCTAGGAGATGGTGTTCCTCACAAAATCCCTAGGATATTTAGTCGAAGAGGATTCCACCTGTCCAGCGGGGCATGAAGAGATTGCATCCACTCCTATTTGGTGATTGAAGTAAGCGTGAAAAGAACTTTCTAAGTTTAAGAACACAAGCTGCTAAGCAAAAGGTTGGCAGTTTGAATTCACCAGCTGCTCCTTGGAAACCCTGTGGGGCAGTTCTACTCTGTCCCATAGGTTTGCTATGAGTTGGAATCGACTCAACAGCAACGGGTTTTTTTTTTTTTTTTTTTTTCTAAGCTGGTATAATTTGGAGAAGACACCTTAAGAATTTGGCCTGTCAAATAGCTATCAATCATATACAAGGATAATATTAATGATATCCATGTTATTGATGGAGCCCTGATGGTGCAGTGTTTAAGAGCTCAGCTGTTAACCAAAAGGTCGAAAGTTCGAATCCATCAGCCACTCCTTGGGAACCAATTGGGGCAGTTCTAGATACATGCGCATAGTAGGAAATGACCGTGATTACATTCTTCTACATATATATATATATATATATATGCCTGACTCTAAGTTTTCAAGGCACTCTTTAATTAAATGATTAAAATAAATGATTTTATTTATGTAAGATGACTTCCTTTTATTATGCACATTATAAAAAATGTAAATAATCACACATCATATATACAACACAAGGCATTTCTATGTCCTTTTTGCTTCCATTGACCTGTCATTATGTCGACATATAGCCTTTTGTTGTATCTGCCAAAGGTGTATATACATGCTATGGCTCGGCCTCTCTGCTTACATAATCATTTACGATAATATTCTGCTACCTCAGCAGGAAGATTTTGCTTTGATGACTCTTGCAGGTTTAACAGATTTCAAATTATTTGTCCTACAACTTCTTCAGAAGATTTTATAATTCTGTAAAATTCCACATAAATCTATAGTGATTTTACGATACCTCAGTCATGGAGTTTTTAAAATATGATTCAATTTAAATGTTTTCCTTTAATTTTAAACTTGCGTGCAACTCATATTGTTTTGAATTTATTTTGTAACTTGCCACTGCTGATGAGTGAATAGAAGGTGCTTTCAGGGGAGAGGAAACAGCCAGTACCTTCTCATCTGTTTCAATTTTCTATTCTTGTCAGTTACCTTTTCCTGGCTATCCATGGAAATTCATAAACATCAAAGTTGGTTCATTTGCATTCCTGTTTCTAAACATCAAGTAAAGTCATCCATAAATTAATTTTATGAGCAATTAAGTTCTTCCAAGTCAATACTTTCTAAATTGATTTCTCTTTTACAATGAAGAGACAGCTTAGTTCCATTTTACGGCTCTAGGCACAGCTCTCAGATAGTTTGTCATTTTTCTCTTGTGTTTCCCCTAAAATTTTTTTTTTATTATAAAAATAAGATAGATAAAGTTATAGGAAATTTTAAAAGGGCTGGAAAAGGGGCGAGCTGATGCTGAGATGACCCAAAGAAACAAGCTGTAAGGCAAAGGGGTCATGGCAGATTAAAACCACTTAGCAGCAGCAGCACAGGAGGCTTCCCTGAGTGATGCAAACAGTCCCCGCTACCTGAACAATTGGAGGTTCAAGGCCCCCCAGTTGTGTCTTGGAAGAAAGACCTGTTGATCTGCTTCTGAAATATCAGCCATTGAAAAGCTCACGGAGCACGGCTCTACTCGGATACACATGCACTCACCATAAATTGAAATTGACTCCACTGCAATGGATAACTGGTAGCAGCACAGGAAGTAGAGGCCGGATGGACGGAAATAGGCACATTGTAAGAATGTGAGTAAATGTAATTGTCAAGCAAAGATTTGGCCTATGCTTAAACCTCATTATGGCCAGCCGGAAGAAATTTTCAGAAAACCTGGAAGGCTTTAATTCCAAGAGATTTTGAAGCAATGCTAAAAAATAACAAAGGAAAGTAGATAAGTTCCATCAAATTTGATGCCTCTTCAGAGGAAAATAAACAGGGTTGGCCCAAGGGGAAGTAGAAAGTCAAATATTACTTCAAATATTTACTATAGAGATAAAATAAGATGATGGGTTTAGCACAGTGCCTGTTACATAGTAAATATAAGATTAGCTATTATATTTACAACTGTGCTCTTCATTACTGTCTATATCATTATTTTTAATTGCAGTAGTCTTTTCTTTAGTTTTACTTCCATTCTCAATGAACTTATCTCTGCTCTTCATCTCTCCTTATTTCAGGAAAGCCGTGCTTTGTAGGTTTCTAAAGCCTTTTGGTCTGATCCCCCCTGAGGAACAATGTGTTGATTCAAGCAACAGTTGACATGTGAGAATTCTGTCTGTGTTCCAATATAGAGTCACATGGTTGTCAACTAAAATCAGACAAATATGCAGACCAGAGGATGGCAGAGAGCCTTAGATCAATTTGCTGAAGAAAGGAAAGCTAAAATCATTGTCAAAAAGGAGTTTCAACAGCATATAGTATTGCCGAGAATAAAAGCCAGAAAGGAACAAATCAGATATATGTGACAAAAAAAAAAAAAAGAACAGTACATACAGATGGATCCATAGGTGTTACTGAAGTTGTTGTTAGTTACTGTTATGGATTCAATTGTGTCCCCTGAAAACACATGTTGTAAATCCTAACCTCTATGCCTATGGTTATAATCCCATTCGGGAATGGATAGTCTTTGCTATGTTAATAAGGAAGGATTAGTGTAGGCTATGTTTTGAGTCAATATTTTACGGTATATAAAGGGCGCAGATTAAGCAAGCAGAGATGAGGGAGGACAGAAGCCAAGACACGTGGAGATATCTAAGGCACCAGGAAACAGAAGCTGAAGAGACAAGGACCTTCTCAACAGCAGACAGAGAAAGCCTTCCCCTGGAGGTGGCACCCTGAATTCAGACTTTTAGCCTCCTAAACTGTGAGAAAATAAAGTTCTGTTTTTAAAGCCATTCACTTGTAGTATTTCTGTTGTAGCAGCACTAGATAACTAAGACAGTTACCTTGGCGTTGGCTTCCTGTTCACAGCAACCTTATGTATAACAGAATAAAATATTGTCTGGTCTTGTGCCTTCTTCATGATCATTGGTATGTTTGAGTCCATTGTTGCAGCCATTGTGTCAATCCATGTCATTGAGGGTTTCCTTTGCCTTCACTAGTCCTCCATTTTATGAAACATAATGTCCTCATTCTGTGATTGGTCCCTCTGGGGACCAAAGTAAGCGAGTTAATGCCTTGAATAATATTCTGTGTCCCATAGGATTTTCAGTGGAAGCATCACTGTAACATGTCCACCATGGGTGACCCTCTTAGTATCATAGCAATAAGCAAGCCACCACAGTATGACAAACTGAAGAGAGGGCATTAATAGGGTGTGAAAGAGCTTGCTAAAGCCAGGGGCCAGAGAATGACAGTAAGGAGATACAAGGTAGTTCCCCACCTGGGAATTCCTTTTATGTACAAACCAGGGCATGGTATTTGGCCAGGCCAGTAGTACATAAGCACCGGGAATGAAGCAGATGGTGTCTTTCCTTTCTCATGCCCTTTATCCTATATTAAGCGTGGTCAGTGATCATGAGTTCACCCACTAGAACTGCACCATTCAATTTCATGGCCACTAGTGGCATGTGGCTGGTGAGCACTTGAAATACAGAAATAAAGATGTGCTGTAACTTAAAATAGGAGTCTCAGGGTGGAGGAAATGGTCAATGTGCTCGGCTGCTAATGAAAGTTTGAAGATTCAAGTCCACCGAGAGATGCCTCGGAAAAAAGCCTAGTGATCAATTTCTGGAAAAGTTAGCCATTGAGCGCAGTTCTATTCTGACACACGTGATGTTGCCCTGAACCAGAGTTGACTTGACGGCAACTGGTTACTGGTAACTGTAAAATGCACTTCATAGTTTGAAGATGTACTGTGTGCACACACACACACACAAATATCCTATTAACAAGCTTTATATTATTTACATGTTCAAACAGTAATACTTTGGATATATTTTGTTGAACAAAAATGTATTATTAAAATTCATGATACCAATTTTCTTTCATCGTGTAAATGTGCCCACTAGAAAACATAAAAGGTTATCTATGGTTTGTATTATATGTCTAATGAGGAGCACTGCTCTAGAGGTCTGGCTGTACTCTGATATAGTCTTAAACAAATGGAATATAATGACCACTTTCCTAGCCCTGACTTTCAAAATTTGTGAATTACTGGGGTTGACGATGCAGTTTTCAGGAGATCAGTATTTGTCTTGATACATCTATGCTCACATGCTATGCCTTGTGTTGGTTAGTATGGTTTTCAGGGTAGGGACTGGGTAAGACTGGGAAAGTGACACATAGAAAGAAGACATTTACCAAAAGTTAAATGCATCATAAAATTTCCATCCTGAAGTTTTCATCGTTAGCTCAGGAACATATCCTTCTTCAAGTATATTCTTGTATTTAATCCTCCTAACCCTGCTCTGACCCTGATATTGTTATTATCATCATTTTACGTATGCGGAAATGTATGCTTACAGAAGTTCAGTAACTCACCCAAGTTTCCAGCTTTGGCAGTGGAGCTGGAATTTTGAGAGCTCTATTCTAACCTCTGCACCATAGGTCTCTGTAAGTGCTTACTTCATCTGGCTCAATAATACCAAAGAGTAATACCTAGAAAGTGAAAAGACTGAGAATTTCTCCTCGAAAGGATGGCAAAAGGACTCCATATGTGTCCAAATCTGTAAGCATCTTTATTTGGATTTGAAAAAATCTGATACTAAATGAAAGGATCAAGAATCTCTAGATAGCTTCTGATTTTAAAGAAAAATATATATATGTACAATCCAACAAATTAAATATTCAAACAGAATCAATCCAGTAAAATTCAATACCTAATTGTGTTTTGAATGTTCTCATGTGAACATTGCTAGATGTAAAAAAAAAAAAAAAAAAAAAAAAGTGATCTTTGTAGCCCCCTCAGCAAACACAAAGTGGTTTGTGCTTAGCTAGTATCTCAGTTTCCTAGTGCTGCTGTAACAGAAGCAACACAACTAGGTGGCTTTAAAGAACACAAACTTATTTTCTTACAGTTCTAGAGGCTAAATCGGATCTTAGAATTCAATAGACTTTATTTCTCACTTATTGAACATTTAAATTTACAGGTCCAAAAAACATTTTTTTCAGACTCTCTAACTTATTTATTATAATTGACAAATATATATAATTCTAAATCAAAATATGTGCCTATGTACACATATGTATAAATATAACTATGAATGTAAAGATGACTTTGTGAGCTTCTGAAGTTTATTAGGTAATGAAAACTGAAGAACATTATTTAGTCATGCACTGGCACATTTTGCCTGTTGACACAGGAATCAAACTTCCTTTAAATTGAGTGAAATTAATTTTTGAGATCTATGTTCATGGAGTAAGGAAAAAAATGTTCTCAAGAAGTGAAATTCTTTAGACTTTTAAAAAGCAGACTTTGCCAAGCAAAATCTTTTTCAAGAACCAGATTGTTATCAATGTACTTAAAATAAAAGCTCCACTTTTCATATGGATATTGAATTTTATAGAACAAGATCAAATAGAACTTGCTACAGCAAGCATTTTGACAATCCAATCAATACTTCAACTAAAATCAGCTTAAATGTGTATTAATAGCCACACTCGGTTAAACACTTACCGTAATGATATGTATAGTGCTAAGGTTTTTTAATGGGTTAATAAAAGAGGTTTATGAAAGAGGTAATATCAGCCCGATCATAGAGATAAAGAGAGGCGTTCTGAGGCATTAAAGAACTTCCCAATGCCACACTTAGGAATGGTAGGGCCAAAAACCCAGAGGAGGTCTTCTGGCTCCAAAGCCCTTGCTATGAAACTTCCATATTCTTCTCTGCTTCACCCCTCATATTAAAGCAAGTCAAGGGAACTTTACACTATATACGTATGTGTCAAATTAAGTGACAAGTCGACCTAGAAACTCCTCGGAAAAAAGCTTCGGTTATCTACTTTCCAAAAACCAGCCACTGAAAAACCTTTGGGGCACAGTTCTATTCTGGCACACATGGAATCACCATGAGTCAGAATTGACTCAATGAGAACTGGCTTGGGCAAATTAAAATAGTGGATATATTCCTGTATTGGTGTATCTTGGTGGAATTTTTAGTTAGTTCAAACTTTGTAACGAAGATAAAAAAAAGATGTTATAGACACATAAAAGACACTCACAAATCCTTTCCCAAACATGAACATACACAAACATATGTGCTTGTACCTCCCCCCAACACACAAACAATATTTCTTCCTATATTCAGCTCATGTGATGATAAAATTTACAGCTCACAGAGCTCTGAGTATAGCCTCATTGGAAGTGAGAGGCCATTTTAATTCTACACATAATGGGTCTTTGTATGCCTTCCAGTGATTTGCACCAGAGTCCCTGTTTAGGCCCCTGTAGTGCTTTTTACATTGACACTTCCTTCGCTTGTCAGGGTTGAAGATCTGTGGTCAATGTTGATGTCCAATTATCCACCAATATCAGGAATTCTCTTCTCAGTATAGCAGAATTTCAATTTTTTTTTTCCCCTCCTTAAAGAGATTCATACTTAATTAATCAGTTCTATGGCAACTTTATTCTTCTAGGTTTTCAAATGGGAGGAGTATAAATTTACATTCCCTTTTCACACAGGTCTGTGTAAATCTTTTCCTCTTTGATTGGCAAATAAGAAGAGTGATAATAAATAAAAATCATTTTTTATTTCAGTGTTTCATTCAGCATTGCGTGCGTAACAAAAAGTCATTACGTATTAAAGTCATTATTGCAGTGAGTAGACATCCTTCCCTCTGAAACTCCGTGGTTCTTCCCCTCTCATTTTCTCTGATTTAAAGGCAGCCATCAAGGTCTACCTCCTGAGCCTCCTCTGTCATTCCTTCTGCAAGAGAATCCAGGATCAGCGAACAGTTTCTCTCAGTTCTTGTAGCACTTCTGACTGGTATTGTTCACTGGCATTCTAGACGAGCAGTCATCAAGTTCTGCATGTGTGTCTTTTCTTTCCCTATAAAGTTGTTAGTTTTTCCTACCAACAAATCCTTGGTGTGACAAACCAGGAATTTCTTGAAGTTTCTTCCCTAATGTGGAATAATGTCCTTCTAGTTTTTTTTTTTCTGTCTCATAGTGGAAGTAAGCAATAGTTAAGGTGATACCATTGAAAGGAGTTATAAAATAATGACGCTAGATAAAACTAGATTAGCTAACTCTGGGTCTAGGCTCTAACTCTATTTTGCCTTCTCTGCTTAAATAGACATCTGTTCACCTCTAACCTAAATTAATGTCTGTAATTGAGTGGAATTATGGAAGCATTTTTCCCTGTGGTCAGGGCTACATTCTTCCTACAAACATGTTCTCGGAAGGATTCGAGACATAAATGATTATCTGAAACCCCTTTATGCAGTATGTTTTCAGGGAGCAAATTATTTTAAACTTAACTTGTTTACCACATTAAAACAATACAGTTTGACTTATGTGTAATGTTCTCAAGAAATGCTTGCACTATACAATGTCAGGAGACCTATGCCTTAAGATAATTAAGCAATATCTAGCTAACCTGTTTGCAGTCTGATTATGGGAACAGGCCCTATTCTATCATCATCCTGTGACCATTCTTTGTCTAAACCGTATAAAACTGTCTTGGTAATTATCGTGCCTCAGATTTTGTGGGTTCATTCTCGTGAGCTTCAAGACTCCCTGTTCAAACTGTCTTGGTAATTATCGTACCTCAGATTTTGTGGGTTCATTCTCGTGAGCCTCAAGACTCCCTGTTCAAACTGTCTTGAATCTCTAATGAGACTCTTTGTTTTACTTTCAAATAGAGCACAAGTTTTCTCTACTAAAAACCAAAACCCATTGCCCTTGAGTTGATTCCAACTCATAGCGATCATATAGTAGAGTTGAACTGCCCCCCAGGGCTTCTAAGAAGTGGCTGGTGGATTCAAACTATTGACTTTTTGGTTAGCAGTTGAGATCTTAAATACTGCACCACCAAGGCTCCAGCATCTTTAATATTACTAACATTACCTAGCTGAGAAGTGGCATCACCTTAAAATGTAAGACATTCTCTCTTTTAAAAAACATTTAGTAAATTCCACAGAGCTGTTGTCATAATATATGAAGAATATATTAAGCAAATGCTCCTACTAAATTAATGGTTACTAATTTTATTAAGAGTTTAATAAATAAAAATATATACTTCTGAGAAAAATATACTCTTCCTAGTATAATAAGACTATTCACATTTCACTTTTTATTTTGATAGTCGGGATGTATTTTTTCTGAAAGAGTGTCAATAATGAGTCTTCTAACATGCCATTTTTGTTACCATAACATTTTAAAAGTGTCTTACTGATTTCATGAAAGAACTAACATTTTATGAAATAAAAAAAAAAACCCGTTGCCATTGAGTCGATTCTGAACTGATTATGAACTACAGGACCTTTTTAAATATATTGTCACTTTCAGTAAATAGTGAATATACATTTTTAATAATTATATCTGAATATTGAAATTTGGTTGTATTTTTAAGAATTTGATTCATGTGAATTTAATCTTTTTCCTTTTGAAAATGACGTTTTAAAATATCACACCAGTGAACTGCATACTGATAACAAAAGTTATAGATTCCTTCCCTGAAATTTATATTTTTGAACACCTTCTCATACATATTCATATTTATTTTAGGATAGGAAGAAAGTTTCAGGATCGTCTAATATCATTTTTTTCTTTTCTGTCACTGATGATAATCTGAGACGAAGAGTGAAAACTGGTTTATGGATTGTGGCAGTTTGGGCATGGCAGTGAGCCTGGGTTCACTCTAGTGGTCCACCTTCTGTAACACCAAACTGCATTCCTGTTGTAATTTAACCCATAAAACAAAATTTAAAAAATAACCTATAAAATAAGAAGTAGAATGTCAAAACTATTAAAGATTTATTCATTATTATATATGCAGGTATATGTGTATATTTGTATATGACTGTGCATAGATATATGTGTGTGTGCATGTGTGTATATACATATGTATGTACATATAGGTACATGTAGTCCCCCGTTTATTTCGAGGTTCCGTACCGACTACTCAGTTGTTAGTTTTTTCTGATGTAAGTTGAATACTTTTTTTTTTAAGTTTTCATTATCATTGCCTTTTATTATCAGTATCTTTATAAATCCTATCTTCATTTGTCTTTGGGGATTGGAAACATTAAATATAAACTTACAGATATATTTTAATACATATATACATACATAAAAAAAACAAATCATAAAATATTCTGGCAATGAAGAAAAGTTGAATGACATTGGCCTTTTGCCAGCTGCTGCAATAGCTCCACTTGTGGAAGGTTCTGGGTCTTCTGGATCATCACTGGGAATGTGGAAGATGTTTCTAGGCAGAAAATTAGTGACAGTTGTCCGCATGGTCCTTTTCTTTTTTCTTCATATATTTTGTGATAATCTCTCCCTGCTTCTGAATGTGCCTATCAACGTTAGCAAAGCAATCAATGTTTGTGCCCATGTTTTCAAGCAACCGAAGCCCATGATTTAGTTAAGAAAAAATCTCAGCTAATCTTTTCACTGTAAAATTTTTTGATACCTTCTCTCCTTCCGCTTTCTCAGTATTTTTTTCTTCTTCAACATTTCTTTCCTCTTCAAAATCCATTAAGTCTTGGTGTGTCAGTTCCCCTTCTTCATGACCTAGGGGTTGTTCCACATTGGTGATACCAAGTTCTAAATACAGTGTTCTTGCCATATGGATGATTTTCCACCAATATTTTTCATCATATTATCCTTATCAAATGCTTGGAGCATATTCATATAACTCAGCACTTTTTTCCATATCATCTGCATGCATTTTCCTGTAACTTCCTTCCAGGAAGATGCACTAACAATAAGATGTACAAAAAAAGAAAGCAGTCGTAAGTGTGGTTTGTGGTAACTTGAATGCATTGTAAATCAGGGACTACCTGTGTATGTGCTATGGATTGAATTGTGTTCCCCCAAAATATGTGTTGTAAATCTTAACCCCTATTCCTGTGGTTATAATCTCATTTGGGAGTGGGTTTTTGTTATGTTAATGAGGCAGTATTAGCATAAAGTATATTTTAAATCAATCTCTTTCCAGGTATGAAAGCAGATTAAGGAAGCAAGCAAGAAATTTCAAATAGAGGGGAAAATACAGCCCATATGATTGCCAAGGAACCTAGGAAATAGAAGCTGAAAAGAGACAAGGACCTTCTCCTAGCATGAACAGAGAGGGAGAGAGCCTTCCCCTAGAGCTAGAACCCTGAATTTGGACATCTAACCTCTCCTAATCTGTGAGGAAATAAATTTCTCTTCATTAAAACCACACCCTTGTGGTATTTCTGTTATCATAGCAATAGATAACTAAGACAATGTGTGCATGTGTGTGTGTATACATACACATGATCCTAATGCTCATTATTTATGTTTTGTGATTTAGGAAGGACAAAAAAAAAGTGTAAATACCTGAGTTACATAAAGAGTTTACTTAATGATAAGAGGAGAAGAACTCTACAGGCACATAAGGTGCACATACTGTGTGAATGAGAGTCTGACTATGTTGCAGTTCAGAGGATATATGTGACTTATTATGCCTGGTTTTCCAGAGCCTGTGGGAAGATGGTGTAATGTTAGTATTGAAGGTGTTGTGAGTAATGCAACACATAGTTATCCTAATTCTGTAGTTTATGGGGAGTCATTAATCAAATTTGAACAGGAGAGATTTTGAAAACATAATATAAAGCAGAGTGGAGACAGGACAATAAATGTTTCAGAGCTGGAATAAGGAATGGGATTGTTCAGGATAAGGAAAAAAACTACAGATGAATGCAAAATGATAGCGAGTCAGTCAAACTCACGGACTTATTGGATTGGGAAGTGAAAAAAAAATGTGAGTGTGGTTGGCCACCAGGTGTATGGTTTTTGTTACTGGAGTGAATCAAGGTGTCGAGGAGGGCAAAGATGATAGATTAGGTAGATGGATAGATGGATAGATAGAAAGCAATCATGTTTCATAAGAAAAAAGTCTAAATTTTCCTTTAGAAAATTAACATAGAAAGAGCTGATATTAAAATTAGGAAAGAACTTGGAAGTATGCATATATCAACCTCAACCTACCAATGTACTCTCTTTACAACCTTCTCCTGACTAGCTTCCCCCCAAAAAACAGTAATCTAATGCTCACTTTAACAACTTCGGGGATCAGGATAACATGATATCATTTCAACTACATTTTCAATTTGATTTTACACTAAGACTCATCTAGTTCTCTTTACTCCAACCATGCTGTTCTTTCTTCATTTCTTCTTGTGCTTCATAACCCTCATACCATGGGATATTTGTTCATGCTCTTATCTCTGAATGGAATATGCTAATCACCCTTTCATTGTCCGTTTAACTCTACTTATCCATTGTATTTCAACCTAAGTGGCACTTCTGCAAAAATCTGCTGAATTTCTCTGAATAAGCCAATCACTTTATTTTATAATTATCTAAAACCCTTATTACAGTAGCTATCTTACATGTTTGTGATAATTCAATAATCTTTCTCACTAATCTAAGAGATTTCTGCAGTCCCAGACCATATCTCTTTTTATTCAGAATTGCATCTGCAGTACCTAGTATAGTGCCTGGCACAGAAAAAATACTCAGTGTGTTTTGGGTAAACCTATAAAGTCAAGTAGTTCTAAGACTTGATAGCCACACCTCCTTAAATTTGATCAGTAAGGATAGAATGAGCAAAACTGACTATAGACCATGTATTACTCACGACACAACTAGTTTGTATCAGTTCTCCTTAGCCCCCATGTCCTATGGGAGTGATATGGAGTGAGCCTAGGTGGAACGCTATACACACAAGTCTGTGCCACAGCCCAGGAACACTGAGCTTAGCAAATTTCTGGTTTAAGAACCACTGCTGGTAAACCTACTCATACTGCTATCCTAAGAGGAAATTAAGTTTATTACCCTGGAAAGTAGGCAAAAGATGATTTTATTACCTGGAAATGTCACTGGAATCCTCTGTACCATTGTAGACATTATCTCTAGCTTCCAAGTTTGCCTGTTATGCAAATTACCTTGTAGTTCTTCAGAAAACGTGCAGAAATATGAAAATTATGAGGCATTATCTTGCAATAAAACTGTAGCATATTCTATGCTTAAATACTCTAATTCCCTCTTTCTAAAAAGCAGGTGTCTATTTTCTTACAGTGTAAAACCTTTAGTTTTAATGCTAGCGTTCACATCACTCAGAGATGAGTTTGTTAGTTTTCTTATAGGGCCGACCTTTGTACTTAAAAGCGAACAAATGAAAAATGGTTGTATTGCTTTATGTGTTCTACATTCTCAATTGTTCCAACAAAACTTGCCCCTCTCCATAGCAGAACTGCAATGGCCATACCTATCTTGAATTCCGTCTTCCAGGAGTTAAATAAGCTATTTTTATTAGAACTCATTTAGAAACAAAAGTATTTGCTACTTTTGCAAAAAAAAAAAGGATAATTAAAAAATGTTTTGTAGTATATGTTATGGTTTACATTGTAAATTTTATTCTGTGTAGTAGAAATTGTTATCTATATTCTCAAGTTTTTGTGTGTATGTTTCTTTGTAAAACAATAAAATGATAACAAATATAAGTCAAAAGGTGGTTCTTGGAAAAATAGAGCAAAATGAAAATGATACCTAAGGATCCACATGCTTTATATAAGATCAAAATTTCTACTCACAGATTTTCTGGCCAACAAAGTTCAGCATAATTTCACTATTAGGGAAATAAATAGTATAAATAGTCAAAATATGTGCCAAGACATCTTCCAAATCTGAAATTCTGTAATTTACACAATGATTTTAATAAATAAATTTACATTATTTTTATAAACTAACATAGATTATATCAAATTTAATTGTACATGCATTACCATAGCAACAAGAGGCTAATATATATATATGTATGTGTATATAAATATATATACTGATAGGCTTATTTTTAAATAAATGCATATTGGGAAACATTCCATCATAAACGGGAAATTCAGGATAACCTCACACAGTCAAAAATGACTTGAATAAATAAGTATGCCATTAGAAGCAAATGAGAAATGATGTCTCCATATTGGTTTGTGAAATAAAGACACTGTGCAAATAATGATGCACCCCCAGTTTCATTGAAACTATTTTCTTTTGCATTAATTTTTACTCAGTGAGTGGAAGACCGAAGGTTAAATTCACTTTTCCTGAGGGATAATAGACCATTTTTTGCCATGGTGGACTGTGATGAAAGAATGTTTCTCACAGTGGTACTTGAAGTGTAATCCTCTTTAAAGTATCACAGTTTTTTCCTCGGTGGGGCAGTGAGAGAGCATTTATCTACATCTTGAGACATTCTACCATTCTATTTTTGAATGTGAAACACAAATGTGCCAACCTGTAAGATATTTATTATATTTAGAAAATATTGCAATCTTTTGGGCTTTAAACAAAGTAGGCCAAAATACTTCATTTTCCCTGATAATTTCCAATTCGTACTTTCATTTTTATATATCACCTGAAACCATTTAAAGAGGTTACCAGAAATTTTATGTTGGAGCTAGAGATGCAAGGCAAGGAATTATTACTTAATAAAGAAAAGACAGAAAGTCTTAGATTTCTGGGCATTAACTGCCAAGAAGCTCCAAGTAGAAGTAAAAAATATGGGTAAAAAACATAAATTCCAAAGCATTCCTCTGTCCCCAAGTTTCCAAGCCTCATTATTAGTATATGCTGCTGCTACTAAATAGAGAATTCTGGAGAATACCTGCGGAGTGGCATAAAAGCTGCTAGCTTCTCTTTTATAATAAAGTTTACGTTTTTCATAGGAAAAAATGCATGTAGAAATGTTAGAATGTGCAGAAAATACGAAAGTAGGGGAAAAGAGTAACTCATAATCATATC
Organism: Elephas maximus indicus; assembly: GCF_024166365.1. Classification (NCBI taxonomy): domain Eukaryota; kingdom Metazoa; phylum Chordata; class Mammalia; order Proboscidea; family Elephantidae; genus Elephas; species Elephas maximus. Next base: position 108,719,731 of record NC_064826.1, on the reverse strand, counting down.
TATCAATAATGTTATTTCTAATCATCTTACTATTCACATTTTAAATTAAGCGTAACCATAAAAAAAAAAAAAAGTTTCCAGGGAGTTGATTCCAACTCATAGTGACCCTCTATGATACAGTGGAACTGCCAGTTTACAAGGCTGTAAATCTTTTTAAGGAAGCAGACTGTCACATCTTTTATTATGATTATTATTATGCTTTAGATGAAGGTTTACAGAACAAGCTAGCTTCTCGTTAAACGGTTAGTACACATATTGTTTTGTGACATTGATTACCAATCCCACGACATGTCAACACTCTCCTTTCTCATCCTTGGCTTTTCTATCCCCTCCTGCCTTCTAGTCCTTGCCCCTGGGCTGGTGTGCCTGTCTAATCTTTAGATGAAGGGTGAACCTCAGGAATGATTTCATTACTGAGCTAAAAAGGTGTCTGGGGGGGGCATACTCTCGGGGTTTCTCCAGTCTCTGTCAGGCCAGTAAGTCTGGTCTTTCTTTTGTCAGTTAGAATTTTGTTCTACATTTTTCTCCAGCTCTGTCCAGGACCCTCTACTGTGATTCCTGTCAGAGCAGTCAGTGGTGGTAGCTGGGCACCCTCCAGTTGTGCTGACCTCAGTCTGGTGGAGGTTGTGGTAGTTGTGGTCCATTAGTTCTTTGGGCTAATCTTTCTCTTGTGTCTTTAGTTTTCTTCATTTTCCCTTGCTCTCACCGGGGTGAGACCAGTGGAGTATCTTAGACGGCCACTCAAAAGATTTTAAGACCCAAGACTCTACCCATTAAAATAGAATGTAGAACATTTTCTTTATAAAATATTTTATGTCAATTGAGCTAGATGTACCCTGAGACCATGGTCCCCACAGCCCTCAGCCTAGTAATTTGGTCCCTCAAGGAGTTTGGACATGTCTATGGAGCTTCCATGACTTTGCCTTGGACAAGTTGTGCTTGATTCCCCAGTATTGTGTACTGTTTTACCCTTCACCAAAGTTACCACTTATCTGTTGTCTATTCAGTGTTTTCCCCTCCCCACCACTCCCCTCCCTTGTTACCATCAAAGATTGTTTCCTTTTGTGTGTATACCTTTTCATGAGTTTTTATAGTAGTGGTCTCATACAATATTTGTCCTTTTGTGATTGCCTTATTTCACTCAGCATAATGCCCTCTAGATTCATCCATGTTGTGAGATGCTTCGCAGATTCATCATTCTTCTCAATTGTATAGTACTCCATTGTGTGTATGTACCATAATTTTTTATCCATTCATCTGTTGATGGGCATCTGGGTTGTTACCATCTTTTTACTATCATGAACAATGTTGCAATGAGCATGGGTGTGCATATGTCTACTTGTGTGACACCTCTTATTTCTCTAGGGTATAATCATAAGAGTGGATGGTATGGTATTTCCATTTCTAGCTTTCTAAGGAAGCACCATATCATTTTCCAAAATGGTTGTACCGTTTTGCATTCGGACTAGCACTGCATAAGAGTTCATATCTCCCTGTGTCTTGTTGTCATACAGGTATTGAATTTCCTTATAGATTTTAGATATTAGGCCTTTGTAAGATTTGTTGCAGCCAAAATTTTTTTCCCAGTCTTTAGGTTCCCTTTTTACTCTTTTGAAGTCCTTTGATGAGCATAGGTATTTAATTTTTAGAAGATCCCAGTTATCTAGCTTATCTTCTGGAGTTTGTGAATTGTTAATTATGGTTTGTATCCTGTTACTGCCGTGTATTAGGGCCTCTAGAATTTATCCTATTTTTTTCTTCTGTGATCTTTATAGTTCTGGGTTTTATACTTAGGTCTTTGAGCCATTTTGAATTAGTTTGTGTGTATGGTGTGAGGTATGGGCCCTGTTTCATTTTTTTGCAGATGGACATCCAGCATCCAGTTTTGCCAGCACCGTTTGTTAAAAAGACTGTCTTTTCCTCATTTGATAGACTTCAGGCTCTTCTTGGAGATCAGACGACCATAGGTGGATGGATTTACATCTCGAGTTCTCAATTCTGTTCCATTGGTGGATGTATCTGTCGTTGTACCAGTACTGGACTGTTTTGACTACTGTAGTTGTATAGTAGATTCTGAGGTCAAGTAGTTCTCCTAATTTATTCTTCTTCTTCCACAGTGCTTTATTTATCCAAGGCCTCTTCCCTTTCCATATAAAGGTAATGATTGGCTTTTCCACCTCTTTAAAGAATGTTGTTGGTATTTGGATTGGGATTGCATTGTATTTGTAGATTGCTGTTAAGGTGACCTATCCATGTGCATGGTATGTTTTTCCATTTATGTAGATCTCTTTTGGTTTCTTGCAGTAGTCTTTTGTGGTTTTCTTTGTATAGGTCTTTTACATCCCTGGTTAGACTTATTCCTAAGTTTTTTTTTTTTTTTTTTTTTTAGGGGCTACTATAAATGGTATTGTTTTCCTGATTTCCTTTCTGTCATCCACTTTATTGGTGTATAGGAATCCAACTGAATTTTGTATGCTTATATCGTATCCTGCTACTCTGCTGAATCTTTCTATTCAGACTGTCACATCTTTCTTGCAAAGCGGCCGGTGGGTTCCAAGTAGCAAAGTTTCAGTTACCAGCTGAGTGCTTTAACCACTAAGGTTCCTTAAGTATAACCATAGATATCTACAATTTCACGTGATGATTTTAAATGGATCTTTTTTCTCTATCAATTTTATGTTATTGTAGAAAGTTGGAAAAATATAGAAACTATGGAGCAATTAACTAAGAAAATCAGATAAAACTCATCTCTTAGAGGTGGACATTTTTAGCATTTTGTATTTGAGTATGTTTAATCTTTGTTTTTTTACATTAATGTTTGACTGTATTTAATATAGGAATATTCAGAAACACCAGATAGAATAAAATAAATAGCATAGCTTAATAATAGGTTACATCAATCACCTACTTGGGTACAAATTTTGTTTACTCTTTTCAGTTTTATCTGATAGTTGTCTGCACCTGTTGAGTGAAGTCTTTTCTGCTTCTTATTCTGAGTTGGATTGTACCTTCACTAGGGCCTCACTTACTATAAAGAAGACCTACGGTTTCTAAATGCCCAGAGGAAAACAACAAGTATGATAAGGACACCATTGTGTTGACTGTATAGATTAAAGGGAGAAGTTATGTTTAAGTAGAGAAACTTGTGTTTATTAATTAGCAAAAATGGAATATAAGAAACCAGTAAATTTAGATGAATGGGTATAGGCTATTGTGATGATGTGGGAAGATAAAATATGAAAATCCAGATGCATGCTGGCATTACTACCATGAATTTAGGTGAGCCAAGAAAAGTTGAGGTTTAAGAAGATGAAGCAGGGAGTCCAAATGATGCTGAACTGCTTAAACCCCACATTCATTGCCTCAGAAACTCTTTAGGAACCGTAGAACCCTTTTCTGCTAGCAGGTCTTGATCAGGGCCACTCCAAAAATCTTCCCAATTTTTTATTCTCACAGTGGTATACCCAAGTAGACAGATCTAATTTGCCCTAGAAATCCTTTCTCAATCTAAGGAATATTCCAAAATGTCAACAGGGTAGAAATATTTCAGATTTAATACATTTGCATAAAAAGAAGCAACTGAGTGACTCTTCCTACATGGTCAGTCTGTTTCTAGAGGACCTGAGAGTTTCAAGAAGAGAAAGAAGTAGAAACAGAATTACGGGAGTTATCCATGGGCTCTCATTTCATCGATTTGATTGAAGTATGATTATTCTAAAGTATGATATTAAATTATGGAAAACTTCTCCAGTCAAGTTCCTTAACAAAAACAAGGGCTTTTATGTTTTCCCATAAGCCCTTCCTTAGTTGGGGTATAGGGAACTTTTCTGTATAGTGGCTTAAGCAAGACAGACGCCTTGGTGACACAGTGGTGAAAGACTGCAGTTTAAATCCACTAGCTGCTCCTTGGAAGCTCTACGAGGGCTGTTCTGCTATGTCCTATAGGTTTTCTTTGAGTCGAAATAGACTTGATGGCAACAGGTTTGTTTTTTCTTTTGGATTTTAAGCAAGATGTTGTTGTTATTGTTAGATGCCATAGAGTCAATTCTGACTCATAGTGACCTTATGTACAACCGAAAGAAACACTGCCTGGTCCTGCTCCATTTTCACAATTGCTATTGTGATTGAACCCATTGTTGCAGCCACTGTGTCAATCCATCTCTTTGAGGGCCTTCCTCTTTGTTGCTCTACTTCACCAAGCATGATGTCCTTCTCCAGGGACTGATCTTCCCTGATAACATGTCCAAAGTTTGTGAGACATAGTCTCATCATCCTTGCTTCTAAGGGACATCCTGTTTGCACTTCTTCCAAGACAGATTTGTTCATTCTTTTGGCACTTCAGGGTATATTCAATATTCTTCACCAACATCACAATTCAAAGGCGTCAATTCTTCTTCAGTCTTCCTTATTCATTGTCCAAGTTTGCATGCATATCAAAGGTGATTGAAAACACCATGGCTTGGGTCAGACGCATCTTTGTCTTCAAGGTGACATCTTTGCTTTTCAACACTTCAGAGAGGTTTTTTGCAGCAGATTTGCCCAATGCAATGTGTAGTTTGATTTCTTGACTACTGCCTCCATGAGTATTGATTGTGGATCCAAGTAAAATGAGATCCTCGAAAACTACAATCTTTTCTCTATTTATCGTGATGTTGCTTACTGGTCCAGTTATGAGGATTTTTGTTTTCTTTATGTTGAGGTGTAATCCATACTGAAGGCTGTAGTCTTTGATCTTCATCAGTAAGTGCTTCAAGTCCTCTTCACTTTCAGCAAGCACGGTTGTATCATTTGCATAATGCAAGCTACTAATGAGTCTCCCTTTTATCCTTCTGCCCCATTCGTCCTCATACAGTCCAGCTTCTCAGATTAATTGATCAGCATACAGATTGAATAGATATGGTGAAAGGATACAACCCTGATACACACCTTTCGCGACTTTAAACCACACAGTACCTCCTTGTTCTGTTCAAAGGACTGTCTCTTTTTCTATGTACAAGTTCCTCATGAGCACAATTAAGTGTTCTAGAAATCCCATTCTTTGCAATGTTAACCATAATTTGTTATGATACACACAGTGGAATGCCTTTGCATAGTCAATAAAACACAGGTAAACATCCTTCTGATATTCTCTGCTTTCAGTCAGGTCCACTTGACATCAGCAATGATATCCCTGTTTTCATGTTCTTTGCTAAATCCAGCTTGAATTTCTGGCAGTTTCCTGTCGATATACTGCTGCAGCCACTTTTGGAATGACCTTCACCAAAATTTTACTTTCCTGTGATATTAATGATATTGTTAGATAATTTCCACATTCTGTTGAATAACTTTGCTTTGAAATGGGCAAAAATATGGATCTCTTCCAGTCATTTGGCCAGGTAGCTGTCTTCCCAAATTTCTTGGTGTAGACAAGTAAGCACTTCCAGCACTGTATCTGACAGTTGAAACACCTCAATTGGTGTTCCATCAATTCCTGGAGGCTTATTTTTCACCAATGCCTTCAGTGAAGCTTGGACTTTTTCAATAACATTGGTTCCTGATCATATGCTACCTCCTGAAAAGTTTGAATATTGTCCAATTCTTTTTCATACAGTGACTCTGTGTATTCCTTGCATCTTCTTTTGATGCTTCCTGAATCATTTAATATTTTCCCCATAGAATCCTTCCATGTTGCAACTTGAGGCTTGAGTTTTTTCTTCAGTTCTTTCAGCTTGAGAAATGCTGAGCATGTTTTTCCGTTTTGGCTTTCTATGTCCAGGTCCTTCCACATATCAGTATAATACTTTCCTTTGTCTTCTCAAGTCGACCTTTGAAATCTTCTGTTCAGTTCTTTTACTTCATCATTTCTTCTGTTCACTTTAGCTTCTTGACTTTCAAAAGCAAGTTTCGGAGTCTCCTCTAACAAGCATTTTGGTCTTTTCTTTCTTTCCTGTGTTTTTAATGACCTCATGTTTTCTTCATGTATGATGTCCTTGATGTCATCCCACAACTCATTTGGTCTCAGTCATTAGCTTTCAATGTGTCAAATCTATTTCTGAGATAGTCTCTAAATTCAGGTTTTGTTCTAATTTTCTTCAGTTTCAACTTGAACTTGCCTATGAGTAATCGATGGTGTGTTCGCAGTTGGTCCCTGGCCTTATTCTGACTGATGATATGGAGATTTTCCATTGTCTCTTTCCACAGATGTAGTCGACTTAATTCCTGTGTATTCCATCTGTCAAGGTCTATGAGTGTAGTCACCATTTATGTTGGTGAAAAAAGGCATTTGCAATGAAGAAGTTGTTAGATCTTGCAAAATTCTATCACATGATCTCCAACATCATTTCTATCACCAAGACTGTATTTTGGAACTACTGATCCTTTTTCTCTGTTTCTCACTTTCACATTCCAATCACCAATAATTATCAACGCATCTTGATTGTGTGTTCTCTCAATTTCAGACTGAAGAAGTTGGTAAAAATCTTCATTTTTGGCCTTGTGGTTGGTGGGTAAATCTGGATAATAGTAGTCTTAACTGGTCTACCTTGTTGGCATGTGGATATTATCCTATCAGTGACAGTATTGTACTTCAGGATAAACCTTGAAATGTTCTTTTTGACAATGACTGCGTCATTCCTCTTCAAGTTATCTTTCCTGGCATAGTAGTCCGTATGATTGTCTAATTCAAAATGGCCCATACCAGTCCATTTCAGCTCACTAATGCCTAGGGTATCAATGTTCACAAGTTCCATTTCATTTTTGAAAACTTCCAATTTTCCTAGATTCATACTTCTGACATCCCATCTTCAGATTATTAATGGCTGTTTGTAGCTGTTTCTTCTCATTTTGACTTATGGCAAAATGAGCAAGATAAAAATATTGAAAGGAAAGGCATGATGGCTCCAGGAATTCTTCAGGACCTTGAGTTCCCTCCTGCAACCTGTGCCTTCATTGTTCTTGGAAGAAATACAGCCAGAATGCTTCTTAGAAACAAAGATGGTAAAATTTTATTTCATGTGCTTTGGACATGTTATCAGGAGGGACCAATCCCTAGGGAAAGACACCATGCTTGGTAAAGCACAGGGTCAGCAAAAAAGAGGAACTCTCTCAATGAAATGGGTTGACACAGTTGCTACAACAATGGGCCCAAGTAACAATGACTATGAGGATGGTAAAAGAACTTGCAGTGTTTCTTTCTGTTGTCACTATGAGCCAAAGTTCATTTAATGACACCTAATAATTATAGTAGTGTATACCATGTATTTATCAATATAAAGATCAGACAATCTTTTCTAAAAATTGGTCATTTTATATCAAAGGTCCAACAACAATATATGAGAGTTGATTGTTCCACTTCCTCATCAATGTTTGGACTTCTCAAAATTTGTAATTGTCTCTAGGTTTTGGCCGTTCTTCTAAAAGTCCAAAATGGTAATTGGGGATCCATCTAACAGGACTGCATGGCAGGTCAATAAGTGGAATACTCAACAAAGAAAAAAATGTCTAAATTACAAAGATTATGGAGATAAAGACTATTTTGTGGGCTTAAGCTCCAGCCCAGGACCTCGAAGAGAAGGAAAAAAAAAATTTTTTCCAGTAGTCAAAACAGCCTGGTACTCGTACAACAACAGATACATAGAACAATGGAACAGAATTGAGAATCCAGACATAAATCCATCCACATATGAGCAGTTGATATTTAACAAAGACCCCAGAACAGTTCTATGGGGAAAAGACAGTCTTTTTAACAAACGGTGCTGGCATAACTGGGTATCCATCTGCAAAAAAATGAAAAAAGAACCATACCTCACTCCATGCACAAAAACTAACTCAAAATGGATCAAAGACCTAAATATAAAATCTAAAATGATAAAGATCATGGAAGAAAAAATAGGGACAACATTAGGAGCCCTAATTCATGGTAAAAAGAGTATACAAAACATTACTAACAATGTAGAAGAGAAACTAGATAACTGGGAGCTCCTGAAAATCAAACACCTATGCTCATCCAAAGACTTCACCAAAAGAGTGAAAAGATTACCTACAGACTGGGAAAAAGTTTTTAGCTAAGACATTTCTGATCAGAGCCTGATTTCTAAAATCTACATGATACTGCAAAAGCTCAACTACAAAAAGACAAATATCCCAATTAAAAACTGGGCAAAAGATATGAACATAGACTTCAGTAAAGAAGACATTCAGGTAGCTCACAGATACCTGAGGAAATGCTCAAGATCATTAGCCATTAGAGAAAGCAAATCAAAACTACAGTGAGATTTAATCTCACTCCAACAAAGTGGCATTAATACAAAAAACACAAAGTAATAAATGTTGGAGAGGCTGTGGGGAGATTAGAACACTTATACACTGCTGGTGGGAATGTAAAATGGTACAACTACTTTGGAAATTGACTTGGTGCTTCCTTAAAAAGCTAGGAATAGAACTACCACATGATCCAGCAATCCCACTCCTTGGAATATAAAAAAATATCCTAGAGAAATCAGAACCTTTACCTGAACAGATATATGCATACCCATGTTCATTGCAGCACTGTTTACAATAGCAAAAAGATGGGAGTAACCAAGGTGCCCATCAAAGGATGAATGGATAAATAAATTATGGTATATTCACACAATGGAATACTATGCCTCAGTAAAGAACAGTGATGAGTCTGTGAAACATTTCATAACATGGAGGAATCTGGAAAGCATTATGCTGAGTGAAATTAGCCAGTTGCAGAAGGACAAATATTGTATAAGACCACTATTATAAGAACTCGAGAAATAGTTTAAACAGAGAGGAAAATATTCTTTGATGATTATGAGGGGGGGAGGAAGGGAGGGTGAGACAGGGGTATTCACTAATTAGATAGTAGAGAAGAACTACTTTAGGTGATGGGAAAGACTGCACACAATACAGGCAAGGCCATCACACCTGGACTAAACTAAAAGCAAAGAAGTTTCCTGAATAAACTGAATGGTTCGAAGGCCAGTGTAGCAGAGGCAGTGGTTTGGGGACCATGGTTTCAGTGGACATCTAAGTCAATTGGCATAATAAAATCTATTACGAAAGCATTCTGCATCCTACTTTGGAGAGTGGCATCTGGGGTCTTAAATGCTAGCAAGTGGCCATCTAAGATGCATCAATTGGTCTCAACCCACCTGGATCAAAGGAGAATGAAGAACACCAAGGACACAAGGTAATTACAAGCCCAAGAGACAGAAAGGGCTACATAAACCAGAGACTACATCAGCCTGAGACCGGAAGAACTAGATGGTGCCCGGCTACAACCAATGACTGCCCTGACAGGGAACACAACAGAGGGAGCAGGACAGCAGTGGGACGCACAACAGAGGGAGCAGGACAGCAGTGGGATGCAAACCCCAAATTCTTGTAAAAAGACCAGACTTAATGGTCTGACTTATACTAGAAGGACTCCAGAGGTCATGGCCCCCAGACCTTCTGTTAGCCCAGGACAGGAACTGTTCCCAAACCCAACTCTTCAGACAGGGATAGGGCTGGACAATGGGTTGGAGAAGGATGCTGGTGAGGAGTAAGCTTCTTGGATCAGATGGACACTTGAGATTATGTTGACACCTCCTGCCTGGAGGGGAGATGAGGGGGTAGAGAGGGTTAGATGCTGGTGAAATACACACAAAAAGAGAGAGTGGAGGGAGGAAGCAAGCTGTTTCATTAGGGGGAGAGCTATTGGGAGTATGTAGCAAGGTGTATATAAGTTTTTGTGTGCTAGACGGACTTGATTTGTAAGCTTTCACTTAAAGTACAATAAAATTTTTTTTAATTTACATAATATGGCCATCGTTTCAGGCAATGCCACAATCGACTTGGGTGAAGACTTCTCTGATAGACGCACTAATAACGTCAGGCAGTGGTTCAAAGGCCCTGCTTCATGAGAAATTTTATATTGATAAATTGAAATATTGATTTCTAATTTTAAGTCTACATGTTCAAAATCCTTTGTATGCAATTGATTGTTGTTTATTGTAAATTTCCCTTGAGCCTAGTATGTAGTCAATTTGTATAAATATTTCAATGTGCTCTTCACATTTACATCTTTACTTCATCTGGAAATCATATTGGTATCATGTGATAGAGACCTTATCTGTTGATAATTTTTACGTCCATAATCACTTGCTTCTGCACTATTCGTAACCTATTCATAGAGCAGAGCATGGTTTCCCTATAGGCTTTTATCAGTACTTCATCTCATATATACATGTCCTGAATTTTCAGTTTTCTTTGTGGTATCTCTGTCTTGCTTCTTTATTCTCTTTGTTTGCTCTGCATGGATACTATACTGTCTTAAATAATTTGTTGTTGTTTGGTGCTGTTGAATTGATTCTGGCTCATAGCAAGCCTATATACAACAGAATGAAACATTGCATGGCCCTGCACCACCCTCATAATCGTTGTTATGCTTGGACCCACTGTTGCAGCCACTGTGTAATCCATCTCCTTGAGGGTTTTCCTTGTTTTCTCTGTTCCTCTACTTTGCCAAGCATGATGTCCTTATCCAGGGATTGATCCCTCCTGATAACATGTCCAAAGTAGGTGAGACTAGTCTCGACATCCTTGCTTCTAAAATAAGAGTGCTTTAAAATATGTGTTGATATGTGATAGAGAAGGACTCCTTAATTGGTTCTTCAAAACTTTTATATTAAAAGCTCAACTTCCACATTACATTCATAATTACCTTATCTAGTTATACTAAACACCATTTTTGAAATATGATTAAAATTCTATTAAGTTTTTTAACAATTTGGGAATATTTGGCCACTTGAAAATCTTGAGACATTCCCTCTAAAATCATTGATTAACCAAAAAGAAGACCCATTGCCGTCGAGTTGATTCCAAATCACAGTGACCCTATAGGACAGAGTAGAACTGCCCTATAGAGTTTCCAAGGAGCTCCTGGTGGATTCAAACTGCCAACCTTTTGGTTAGCTGCCATAGCACTTAACCACTGTGCCATCAGGGTTTCCGAATAGATTTTTCCCCATTTATTTGTATCTTACTTATTATTTTCAATTTTTAAGATTATTCCCAAAGAACTTTTTTTTATAGTGCTGTTTGTGTATGTATACCTTCTTGTGTTTAGTACAACTAGACAAAAAACAAAAACCCACTGCTGTCTAGTTGATATCGACTCCTAGAGGTCTTATAGGACAGAAAGAACTTCCCCATAGGGTTTCCAAGGCTGTAAATCTTGACAGAACTAGACTGCCATATCTTTCTCCTGTGGATAAGGCTATATATATATACATACTCGAACTATTAAGAGTTAGGAGACTACTTCAGAGAAATTGTTTAACACACACAAAAATGGCACCTTTAATGTATCAAGAACATGTATTTTCAAAATATAACAAAAAAGTAATGGTATAATTTAAAATAACTGTATGTACAAGCCATATGTTACAAGTAACGTTATAATTTTAAAAAAGTTATATATATAAGCCATGTAAGTGACATATATATATTTTAAATTGTCATTACTCTTTATGTTACATTTTTAAAATACCTGTTCTTGATATGTTAAAAATGTCAACTTTGGGTGTGTTTAATAATTTCTCTGAGCTAGTCTCCTAACTAATACGTCCAAATGCTTGGTATACCTTTTTTTTTGTTTGTTTCCACTAACTTGTTCTCATGGTGAACATTTCATCTTTGGGTTTAGTGTGTTTGGAGGATCCTACATGGTTAGGGTTAGACACTCTCTCCAGGTTTACTATTGCCAGGCTTTAAGTTTTAAATAAGTTCCTTAGTGTATTAACTTCCTTCTCAGACAAAACAAAAAAGCCAAACCCACTGCCATCGAGTCGATTTTGACTCATAGTGACCCTATAGGACAGAGTAGAACTGTCCCGTAGAGTTTCCAAGGAGCGCCGACCTCTTGGTTAAAAGCTGTAGCACTTAGCCACTACGCCACTAGGCTTTCCAGACAGGTAATATAAATTTAGATGTCATACCAATTCAATGTGCAAGAGCAGGGTTTAGATTTCCCATTTAAATGTTACTACTATTATTTTTTGACTCCTTGGAGGAATGAGCCTTCACTGCTGGATTTCCTTTTTTTTTTTTTTTTGGGTGGGCAGGCTGGCTTTTATCTACAACAAAAACAACTCATTGCTATTGAGTCGGTTCCAACTAATAGTGATCCTGTAGGACACAGTATGACTGCCCCATATGGTTTCCAAGTCTATGAATCTTTATGGAAACGGACTGCCATGTCTTTCTACTATGGTGTGAGTTAGAACCTCTGACCTTTTGATTAGCAGCCATGCATTAACCATTGTACCACCAGGCCTCCTTAGCTCTAATTGTCCTAGCTTTACACCATTCTTTCTCCATTATTCCCCATTTATGAAAATGACACCCTAAACTTTTCAGTTAGGAAACCTAGCTTTCATGCAGGTATCTCAGCTCTACCTTCCGGGCACATGCTTCCTGTCATTGGTATGTAAAATTAAGTTCATAGCCATAGTTATGTATGATACATTCCAATTCCAATCCATCCCCATTGGTTTTCAGTTATCCACTTGTTTCTTATAACTAATAGTGTCTTTTTCTTCTTTACAAGCATAGGCATGCATTAGAAAAAAAAAAAAAAAACTTTAAGTTACCCAGTATTTCTAGGTCTTGGTATGCTAAAAAATACATATATATATATATATATAAAACACACCCACTGCCATCGATTCCAACTCACGGAGACCCTATAGGACAGAGTAGAACTGCCCGATAGGGTTTCCAGGGAGTGCCTGGTGGATTCAAACTGCCGATCTCTTGGTTAGCAGCTGTAGCACTTAACCAGTACACCACCAGGGTTTCCTTACATGTGTATATACATATATATATATGCAATAATATTGTCCCATTTTGCCTGAACCTAAAAGATTCTCATTGACTCTTCAACCTACTCTTTTCTGCTCCCATCCTCAGCAGTCCACTGGAGATGTTGCAGTCATCTGTGATTCCGGTCACCTGTGACTCCTCACTGTCACATTTAATAACAACTTTCATGTTGTCGTATTACTTGACCTGTCAGCAACAAACCGTATTCTTCTTCTTAAGTGTGTCTTTTCTTCTCTGCCAATATGTATTTTTCTTTTATTTCTAATTGTTCTTTTTCAATTTTTTTTTTCCAGATCCTTCTTTAAGAATCTTTGGCTATTAAGAGTTTTTCTACAGCATATTACTGGGATCTTTTCACTTTTTACTCTGCAGTATATTCCTAGCTATTTTCAAGCATTCCAATAACTTTACCATCCATCTACATTCAAATGATTCCTTTTTTTTTTCAAATCATGCAAACAATTTTCTCTTTTTATTCCAAATATCCCTATGATGTTACTTGATACCTTAAGGAATTTCAAAACAAATGTTTCCAAATATGAATAGTTTTTCCTACCTCAGGTCATTATTTTTCCATTCTTCTTTTTTGTAAATATCAAATCTTATCTACTCAGTTGCTCAAGTTAGAAACTGGGGAAGAATCATTTACACCTCCCTCTCCTTCTTCCTTTCACTATGTCTTAAATGTCAGTAAACCTTGTCTTTTCTACCTTCAAGATGTATCTTGATTTCAAACACTTCTCTCCATCTTCACTGTCATCATCTAAATCCAAAACACCATGCTTTATCACTGACATAGTGCAGTTTCTTTCAATTCTTCATGATTTCACTCTTTCCTACATCATAAAAATCTCCTAGATGAACCAAGAACTCTCCTCTTAAAATGTAAACAGGATTCTAATACTTGTCTGATCAAAATTAATCAGTGGCTTCCTGTTATATGAGGTAAAAGAAGAAACAGAAAATGAAAAAGAGAACAGAAAAAACAATAAAACGGCAGACTTAACTCTTAATATATTAATCATTGTATTAAATATAAATGGTTTAAACATACTAAATAAAAAGAATGGCAAAATGAATTGAAAAATAAAAAAGACCCAACTACATGCAGGCTACAAGAAACTCCCTTCTACTGTAGTAAATAATCCTGAAACTATGCCGTTGCAGTTGAGCCAATTTCAACTCATAGTGACCCTATAGGACAGAGCAGAATTTCTCCATAGGGTTTCCAAAGCTGAAATCATTATGGAAGCAGACTGCCACATCTTTCTCCCATGGAGCAACTAGTGGGCTCAAACTTCTAATGTTTTGGTTAGCAGCCAAGCACTTAACCACTGTGCTACCAGCGGTCCTCCACATTAACCTATAGGGGGAAAAAAATGAACATTTACTTAGTCCTTCCACCACACACAAAACTTAATTCAAGATGTATAATAGTCCTAAATATAAAAAGTTAAAACTATAAAGCTTTTTAAAAAATTATATAATAATATCACCACAATTTTAGTGAATGCAAAGACTACTAAGAACACAAAAAACATTAAAATTAAAGAGAAAAAAAAAAACTGGACTTCATCAAAATTAACTCTTTTATGCCTAGCAGTACATATGAATTTTTCAGCCTGTGGAGTTTATTGGGACAGTCTTGTACCACTGACAGTGCATGTTGCTGCAAGGCAGGGGCCTTTATGACTGCTTGAAACCAAAGAAACAGCCATGTGCTGCAAATTACTGTTTTCACAGGGTATTGTATGGGCTGCCTGAATTTTTAGTGGGAAAAATTATTCCTTCCATGACACAAAATACAAATTTTGAATATTTTTATTTGTTACACATATGTACCAATAGACTCCAGTGGGGACTCTGATGAATAGTTGTATTTTAAAACACTTAGGGTAGGTTTGTTGGAGGTGCAAGAAAAAAAAAAATTCTGTACTACCTACCAAAAATTCAAACACAACCATTAGCATGCTTCCATTTATGAAAACACGTGATACCAAAAAAACTCAAAGCAGAAAATAATTGGGTCACGAAAGGGTTAAACATGTTTGTTAATCAAAACTATTAAAAAACTGAAAAGACAAACTGCATACTCAGTGTATATATTCTATTTCTATAGAGATAAAAATCTGTATTATACACATAAATATTAAACATAGAACTTTTGTCCAAATCTGTAAAGAACTCTTATAACCCAATAACAAGAAAACAAAGAATCTACTTAAAAGGGCAAACAATTTGAAAGACATTTCACAAAGACACATCTGACATCAGCAATGATATCCTTTGTTTCATGTCCTCGTCTGAATCTGGCTTGAACTTCTGGCAGTTTTCTGTTGATGTACTGCTACAACCGCTTTTGAATGATCTTCAGCAAAATTTTACTTGCTCATGATATTAATTACACTGGTTAATAATTTCTGCATTCTGTTGAATCACCTTTCTTTGGAATGGGCATAAATATGGATCTCTTCTAGTTGGATGGCCAGAGAGCTGTCTTCCAAATGTCTTGGCATAGATGAGTGAGCATCTCCAGGGTTGCTTCCATTTGTTGAAACATACCAATTGGTATTCCCGTCTTTAAACCATGCAGTATCCCCTTGTCCTGCTCTAATGACAGCATCTTTGTCTATGTACAGGTTCCTTATGAGCAAAATTGTTTTGGAATTCCCATTTTTTGCAATTTTATGCTATATGTAATCAATTCTAACTCATAGCAACCCTTATAAAAAGAAGTAGAACTGCACCATGGAGGTTTCCCAGGAGCGCCTAGTGGATTTAAACTTCTGACCTTTTGGTTATCGGCCAAGCTGTTAATCACTGTGCCACCAGAGGTCCATGCTATACATATGGCTCATTTATTCTTCTCCTAAATATTCCTCTTCTAGATACCTAAATGAAGTGAATTCATATGTCCACACAAGGATTTGTAAATGGATGGTCATATTTTATTAACTTTTTTTTATAATAGACGTAATATTCAAAATGTAGAAACAACCTAAATTTCAATCAAGAAGAGAATGGATAAGCAAATTGTGGTATATTCATGCAATGGAATATCACTGAACACTAAACAAAATAAACTATTGATACACACAATGCCATAGATCAGCCTCAAAACCATTGTTTTATTTGTGAAAAGCTAGACACGATAAGTTTATCCTATATTAGTCTATTTACATGAAATCTCCTAAGTGGAAAATCTAATCTATGTTGTCAGAAATTAGAACAATGGTCAGGAGGAATTAATTGGAAAGAGGCATGAAGGAGCATTGTGGGTAATGATAACCTGTATCTTGACTGTGATATGGTGTTTACATGGGTGTACGCATTTATCAAAAACTCATCAAATTGCGCACTTGAGATCTGTGCATTTCTCTCTGTGTAAATGAGTTAAATACACAAACATGAAGATCATTCTTTTATCACATATCA
Source organism: Elephas maximus indicus (assembly GCF_024166365.1). Taxonomy (NCBI): domain Eukaryota; kingdom Metazoa; phylum Chordata; class Mammalia; order Proboscidea; family Elephantidae; genus Elephas; species Elephas maximus. The sequence continues at coordinate 108,703,444 of NC_064826.1, read as the reverse complement.
TGAAGTTTGAAGGTAGGCAGTGCAAAGCTCTAATGATAGTCCATGATAAGTCCCTTATCCCAGAGTCCTTCTTAAGCCTTTCATCCTTAACATGGACTTCTACATTCTTAATACGGATTTCCACCATCACTTGATGGCCCTAGGATTTCAGTGCTCACAGTTTTTTTCCAGTTAGCATGTACAGTAAAGGTCAACATGGTGACTGACAGCCATATATGCACAATTTCAAGACCTTTCACAAAAGTCTCACATGATAACATTCGCTTCTATGTAATGAGCCACTCTTACTGCAAGAAAGCTGAGAAAATACAGTTTTTAAAAATCTGGGCACAGTGTCACTCCTAATAAAATAGGAGTTCTGTTATTAAGGAAGAAGCAAAGAGGCACAGTGAAGCAACTACAAATCTCTGCTAGAGCTCCCCATGGAGGCTACCGAACTTCCATACACAGCTTTTCCCCATATGCATGTATTCCAATTTCCCCATCCCCAAAGATAACCCTAAAGCCCCATTTGATTACTGTTTTTACCTTTGAGAAAAAGTTAGAATGTCTGGCTGGTATAATGAGCTCTCTGTCATGTACAGTTTTCAGTCTTCACTTTTTAGTAGCCAATATGTTTACAACAATTTTTTTTTTTTTGCCTCCAACTCAACCAATACAAGATTGTTGAGAATAAGTAATATGAACACTTTAACAACATCATTTGGAAAACAGAAGAGCATAAAGCTCAGAGCAGTCACTAAAAAAAAAAAAAAAAAACTAGCTCATAGCAAATACCATCCTTCTGGAAGAAATATTAGAAATTCCTTTGTTCATTAAATTTCAATTATGATTCACATTTGAGCAGAAACCAACCAGTGGCTGGAGAATATTTGAGCAAGACAAATTGTAACCTGGGGCAGTGTGAGTTTTAGCTAAACTTCCCATTGCATCTTAGTGTCCTCTGCTATGATAACATTTTTATTTTTTCCTTAACATTTTGGTATTTCCTTTCTTGGTGTATGATCTGTAAGGCCCCTGAGGCCTTCTGCTTTCTGTGTGGGAATATGGTGATTGTTATCATCCTGCCTCCTTCATGCTATTTTATCTGTGCCTCTTAGTAATGATTATTAATGAGAAGTGGGCCCTGCACTTATTTCTTTTTCAATTCCACCTCTCATTTAGTTCTTAGGCACATCTTCTGTTTTGCATTTGGTAGACCCATATATGTTACTTTATCGTGCCAATTAAAAAATCATTGGATAAGCCTTTAAAACAATGACACTGCTTTTAGGAGAGTCAGTACTTTTCCTGCGGTTCAAGACTGTGTGTAATGAATTAAGTTTCCTCCTGGACTTGGGTCCAAATTATTCAGTATTTTAGTGGAGTTTCTTTACAGTTATTGGTGTAGGGCTTTGTTCCCTATTTTCACAGAATTTCATTAATTATTTTTACTTCTATTTATATACTGGGTTAGATTTGAAGAAGGGAGTAAAAATGCTTTTGTTCTGTCAACTTTAATTAAAAGGCATAAAAGGAATCTTAACATTATTTAAACTTTTGGATTGATGGACTTCCTACCTTAGATATAGTAAGCCACTTGTTGATCTGAGGCACGTTCACCAATTTCTGACAGGCTCAAATGTGTCTCAGTTGTCCCATGTTTAAGGTGATGGCAGCATTTCAAGTAGGCCATGAGAACTCTATTCAGCAATACATTCAGTTAAAATTTTTAAAGCACAGTATTTCCTCAAGAAATCTGGAGTAAAACAAATCCCAGTGGGAGTCTCTGGGCTTACATATTAAGACTATTAATAAATATAGATTCCAGGACTGTGTTGCCTTGCAGCTACAATACTAGTGATCGAGGAACCACAGATTCCCAGTGACATCTTGTTGACCTAATTTTCCTAGTTTTATAGAAGTGGGTAGCAGAATAAAATTTTCAAGACCTTTGTATCTCTCTAGGATACACCTCCAGTATAGAGTTTTTTTGTTCGTTTGTTTGTTTTTCTGTAAATCTGTCCCATGGGGGGGAAACATATGAGAAAACATTTCACAAATGCCTGTTTTGTTTCAGAATTTATATAAGTTTAACATTTTTATTTACTGCTTATACAAATTTCAAATCCTAATACTCAAAGAGTGTGAGCAATAGAGGCAACGCATTAAGGCCTTAAGAAAAAGACTTGCTTCCAAATCACATTAGAGTCAGGGATGGAATTAGTTTTTTTTTTTTTTTTTCCATTTTGTGGAAGCTTGAAGGGCATGACTGAACGACTGTCTTGAAAGGGTCAAGTTCCTAAGGAACTCTATTTATCGTGGTGGTAAAAGTGCTATCTGAGCAAGGTATTAAGATAAACTGCAGCACACTGCAGATTTATGAAGAAGACTATGGTTCATGGTTCAAGTAGACATCCAAGAGCAGACTTCAGATCACCTCATCCCATATTTAGGATCTTTACCCACAACATCCCACCCCAGGCTCAAAACTCTGCATTACTCAGAACACTTTCAGTTGCAAGTGCTAGAAATCTATCTTGAAATACCAAAAGTTTATCGATAGAAGGGATGGTCTATTAGAGGGTTATATAACAGGTCTTTATAACAGGATGAACATAGTTCTTGTAAGAATTATCATAACTTCCAAGAACCTTAAAAACAGAACCCAGGAACTCAGAACTGTGATGCACTGATAGCAGAATCACAAGGATAAAATTGTAAGAAAGGGTAATTCCCCTCCCAAAAAAAAGAGAGTATTAATTTTTCTGTAAAACATAGGATTGATAAATAGATACAAAAGAAGTAGTGTTCAAACTCCTTTACCATGTTATCGAGTACCCACCAAAAAGTATGTGTCAATGTCTATTATGCTAAATTTTAACTAGCAAAGTCCCCCTAAATGTATTAAATTTCTTCTTGTCTACTAGGAAAATTATAGTAAGCTTCATTATCACCATGCATAATAGAAGCATGTGCTGACGTTGATGGTAATTGAGCTGAATAACTGGTTACATGCCTAGAGATTTATTTCAGAAGGTATCAGAAACATTGCTTTCAAGGCTAAAATGTAGATGAGATGTCAGAATAAAACAGTTTTTACTATGTTTGTAAACTACCCAGCAACGCAACAAGTATACCCAGGATGTCAATGGTAAGATCATTTTGACATGCCTGAATGCCTGATGATAGACATGTAGCTGGCAAAATCTACAGCTGAACATATAAAAGATCAATATTTATGTTTTGGTTATAAAGTTGTGAGTAGTTTTAGGGTGACAATAAATATTCTAGAGCCATAATACTAGATTCTCTGCGTGAAAAAAAAAATCAGCCAAGGTTAAAAGTTACTGGGAACTAGGGAGTGTGGAAGTAATTTTAGAACAAAAATCAGGACTAAAGAAAATGGTTTAAATGTTTTTTGTTTTGCCCTCTGTCTAATTCCATGTTTATTCTATTCCCTTATCCTGGTTTCCTGTTTTCTATTTTTTTTTCCTGTAGTCAGTGGATGATAAAGGTTAAGAAGTAACTGGGTTTAGTCCCTACATGACAATTTATAGCTTTGCAATCGTAAGGAAATGACATTATGTCTTTATAATTTGAGGCTGTACTATAATACCCTAGTCTTTCGCTCAAAGGGTGGGAGAAAAGCAAACTATATCTGTAACTCAGAGGGAGATATGTATCTATAACTCCCATTTCTCCAACATATGAAAATTGAAGGATGCTGTTGGGATTATCAATCTGCCTTGGATCCAACACATTCTTGCTCAGTATTCCAGGAAAGAAAGTCTCCACTCACTTTTTACCTGGGCCTTTTCTCATTGTTATGTTTCTGTTCAAAGTTGAGGGACTAGGTAACAAAGAACAAGACTTTTTCCTCACTATAAAAGTGATGAATCTCCTAGCACACTGTTCCTGTCCAGAAATGCTGCCCACTCTGCATGCAGGATCCAATATAGGCCTTTTGTGTTACACTTATGAACCTTCTGGGTTACACTTGAGGGAGTCATCACGCCCTTATACTGACACTCATAAATACCACTTTTTCGATTAATAATAAAGGCTTGTGTCTCCATGTAACTATGGGAGGCTAGTTTGTGAGCTTTCATGTAGGATAAAATCTCACGTCCTTCACAACTGTTGATAGTCACCACTCCTTAAGCTGGTAGTACATAATATTGAGGAGAGAAGACACTCACAGAGGTAAACCAAAAAACCAAACCCTTTGCCCTCAAGTCAATTCCGACTCATAGCGACCCTATAGGACAGAGTAGAACTGCCCCATAGAGTTTCCAAGGAGCACCTGGCAGATTCGAACTGCCAAACTCATGGTTAGCAGCCATAGCACTTAACCACTACGCCAGAGAAGAGACAATAGCATTCAGCATCATATCAAAAAACTAAAACACCACAACCAAGTGAGATTCTTACCAGTTTTGCAAGGATGACTTAACATTAGAAAATCAATCAATATAATCCACCACATAAGTGGAACAAAAGAAAAGAATTGCATGGTCATCAACTGATGCAGAAAAGGCGTCTGATAAAGTCCAACACCAATTCCTGATTTAAAAAATAAAAAAAATTCAATAAACTTGGCATTGAAGGAAAATTCCTCAACATAATAAAAGGCATCTATACAAAAATAATAGCCAACATCATTCTCAATGGAGAGAGCCTTGAGAAATTCTCACTGAAAACAGGGACAAGATAAGGATTTCCTTTATCATCACTCCTATTTCACATTGTGCTGGAAGTCCTATACATCAATTAGTCCCATAGTGTCTGGAGCAAAGGAGAATGAGAAAAACCAAAGACACAAGGATAATATAAGTCCAAAAGACTAACAGACCACATGAACCACAGCCTCCACCAGCTTGGGAACAGAAGAATTAGATGATGACTGCTGACCTCTCTGACAGGGTCCCAGAAAAAAGGGAGAAAATTTAGAATAAAATTGAAATTCACAAAAAAAGACCAGACTTGCTGGTCTGACAGAGACTGGAGGACCCCTGAGACTATGGCCCCTAGACATCCTGTTAACTCAGAGCTGATGCCACTCCCAAAGTCCTTCTTGAAGCCAAAGATTAGACAGGCTTATAAAACAAACAATAACACATGTGAGGAACTTGCTTCTCAGTTCAGTCAAGTATACGAGACCAAATGGGCAACACCTGCCCAAAAGCAAAGATGAGAAGGCAGAAAGAGACAGGAAAACTAAACAAATGGACATTGGGAACCTGAGCTGGAAAGGCTGAGAGTATTGACACATTGCTAGAATTGTAACCAATATCTCAAAAAAAAGTTCATAGATTTTTTTTAATTAAAAAATAACTTGCACTGTAAACTTTCACCTAAAGCATAGTAAAGTTAAAAAAAAAAGAGAGAGAGAACAGAAAAAAAGGGGTAGAAATTGGAAAGGTGGGGTTTTTCATGTGGAAAATCAAGGGTATGGGAAGTTAGGCTGTTGCGTGATTCAGATGGAATAAACTGTTAAGCTGCATGTGCAACAATAGGATTTCTGGCTTCATATATTTCAAATCAGATTAAGGCCTTCAAACAATGACCCTATGGCATATTATTGCCTTTGGCTAATGCATCACACCACATCTCTCACTCATCTATTCCAAGAAATTTGGAAGACAGCTAATTGGACAACAGACTGTAAGAGATCCATATTTGTACCCATTCCAAAGAAAGGTGATCCAACAGAATGAAGAAATTATCAAACTATATCATTAATATCACACGTAAGTAAAATTGTGCTGAAAATCCTTCAAAAGCAGTCCCAGCAGTACATCAACAGAGAACTGTCAGAAGTTCAAGTCAGCTTCAGAAGAGGACATGGAACGAGGGATGTCACTGCTGATATCAGATGGATCCTGGATGAAAGCACAGGATACCAGAAAGATGTTTACTGTGTTGTATTGACTATTAAGGCATTTGACTGTATGGATCATAACAAATCGTGCATAACTTTGCCAAATATGGGAATTCCAAAATAATTGTGCTCATGAGGAAACTGTACATTGATCATGACACAGTCATTTGAATGGAGCAAGCGGATACTGTATGGTTTAAAGTCAGGAAAAGTGTGCATCCAGGTTGTATCCTTTCACTATACTTATTCAAACTGTATGCTGAGCAAATAATCCAAGAAGCTGGAGTATATGAAGAAGAACAGGGCATCAGAAATGGAGAAAGACTCGTCAACCACCTGTGATATGCAGATGACACAACCTTGCCTGGTGCAAGGGAGGAGGACTTGAAGCACTTACTGATGAAGATCAAAAGCTACAGCCTTCAGCATGGATTACACCTCAAAATAAAGAAAATAAAAATCCTCATAACTGGACAAATAAATGACATCATGATAAATGAAGAAATGATTGAAGTTGTCAAGGATTTCATTTTACTTGGACCATAATCAATGCCAAGGGAAGCTGCAAAAGATCTCTTTAAAGTGTTAAAAAGCAAAGATAACACTTGTAAGGACCAAGGTGTGCCTGACCCAAGCCATGGTGTTTTCAATCACCTGATATGTATGTGAATGCTGGGCAATGAATAAGGAAGACCAAAAAAGAATCAATGCCTTTGAATTATGGTGCTGGCAAAGAATAAGCAGATCTGTCTTGGAAGTACAGTCAGAACGCTCACTAGATGTGAGTATGGCAAGACTTCATCTCACATATTTGGACATGTTTTCAGAAGGGACTAATCCATGGAGAAGGACATCCTGCTTGGTAGAGTAAAGGGTCAGCAAAAGAGAGGAAGACCCTCAACGAGATGGACTGACACAGTGGCTGCAACAATGGGCTCAAGCATAATGATTGTGAGGATGGCAGAGGACCAACCAAGGTTTCCCTCTGTTGTAGGTCACTATGCATCAGAACCTACTCGACGGTACCTAACAACAACATTCATTTGAGATGAAGTTTGAGAACAGTGGAGAATATTTCTTAATCAGCAACATACTCTAAGAAAATGCAGATGAAATGCACAATTAATTGTTCATACCTGTGAAGAAGTAGGATCATTTTCTTCTATTTATTCTAGAGACACTTCCAAATATTGATAATGATTGATCACTGAATGTGGATTTGACTAACAACTGCAGTGAGGTATCTGATATCCAGATATGCCATAAAATAGCAAAACCCACCTCTGTCCAGTTGATTCCAACTCATAGCCATCCTACAGGAGAGAGTAGAACATCCCCATAGGGTTTCCAAGGCTGTAAGTCTTTAAGCAAGAAAACTACCGCACCTTTTTCTCATGGAGTAGCTGTTGGGTTTAAACTGCTGACCTTTTGGTTAGTAGCCAAGTGTTTTACAACTGTGCCACGAGGGGTCCTTGTATGTATGCCACATAATAATAATAAAGTATAGGTAAGCCACATACAACAAAATATTTAAGAATTCATATAATTTGGGAGCATATTAAGTAAAACAGATTAACTAGGGATAAGTATAGCTGTCAATGACTTTCTTTGTACAACTCTTAAAAATTTCCACAATAGGGGATACTATATATAAAACTTGAAAGAAAAAATTGCCAACCAAGAATAATACATCCTGGTGAAATTAAGACATTTCCAGATGAACAGAAATTAAGGGAATATGTAAAATCCAAATGAAACTTACAAAAATTATTAAAGAGAGTCGTTTGTCTTGAGAACAAAAAACATCAGACTACAGCCTGAATCTAGGATCCAAGATCACACTAGGCAGATTTCAACCTAGGAAATGAACTCTCAAAGACTATTCAAAACCAAAGATTTACAATGGAACCAGAGAGGTTAATCTGTTAATGACAACATTGGAACAATAAAAGAGGGGATAAACAGTGTACGTATAGAAATTTCTAATGAAGAGTAAGGCAAGGTGATACCAAATAATAATAGACTGGTCCAAACCTAGGGAGATAAGGGTAAATTTCAAGGTAATCACAAAGAAAGTTAACAAACCTACTCATCAAAAAAAAGAAGAAAAACATAAAGTCTCCATAAGAAAACAAAATATACAAAAACAAAAGAAATGAAAAAAATAAATTCACAAAGAAAAGGAATGCAGAACCAGAAGGTAAAAGAAACAAAGAAAACATCAGCACCACGAAAAAAAAAGCACTATAAAATGACATATACAAAACACTCCACCCAACAGCTGCAAAGCACACACTTTTTTCCAATGCACATGGAATATTCTTCAGAACAGACCACATCTTAGGCCACAAAGAAACCCTCAACAAAATCCAACACATTCAGATAATACAAAGTATCTTCTCTGACCACAATGCCATCAAAGTAGAAAGGGAAAGGAAAAAATCAATTACATGGAAGCTGAATGACACCTTGCTTAAGAACCACTGGGTAATAGAAGAAATCTAAAATGTAATAAAAAAATTCCCAGAATCAAATGAGAATGAAAACCCATCATACCAAAACCTTGGGACACAGCAAAGCCAGTGCTCAGAGGTCAATTTATAGCAATAGATAAAAAAAAAAAAAAAAAAAAATTTTTTTTTTTTTTACACACAGCAAAAAGAAGAAAGGGACAAAATCAAAGAATTAGCTACACAACTCAAACAAATAGAAATAGAACAGCAAAAGTAGCTCACAGCTACCAGAAGACAGGAAATAATAAAGATCAGAGCAGGAATAAATGAAATATGGAATAGAAAAACAACGGAAACAATCAACAAAACCAAAAGTTGGTTCTTTGAAAGGATCATCAAAATTGAAAAAACGCAAACAGACTCAATTAAAAAGGATCATAACAGAGTGTTATGAAAAACTAAGCTCCAACAAATTTGAAAACATAGAGGAAATGGACAAATTTCTAGAAGCACATTACCTATCCAAGCTAACCAAAATGATCTTGAAAATCTGAACAAACCCATAACAAGAGAAGAGATTGAAAAGTTAATTAAAAAAAAAAAAAACTCCCGACAAATAAAAATCCAGCCCAGATGGCTTTACTGGAGAATTCTACCAAACATTCAGAGAAAAGCTTACACCAGTACTACTCAAATTATTTCAGAACATAGAAAGGGAAGGAATAATTCCAAATTCATTCTATGAAGCCAGCAGAATGCTGATACCAAAACCAAGCAAAGCCACCACAAAAAAAAGAAAAAAAAAAAAATTACACACCAATATCTCTCATGAATATAGTTGCAAAAATTCTCAATAAAATTCTAGTCAATAGAATTCAGCATCATATAAAAATAAATAAATAACACATCATAACCAAGTAGGATTCATACAAAGTATGCAAGGATGGTTCAACATTAGAAAATTAATCAAAGTAACCCACTACATAAATAAAAGAATCATATGATCATCTCAATTGATGCAGGATAGGCATTTGACAAAGTCCAACACCAATTCTTGATAAAAACTCTCAATAAAATAGGTATAGAAAGGAAATCCCTCAACATAATAAAGGACATCTGTACAAAACCAACAGCCAACATTATTCATAATGGAGAGTGGCTGAAAACATTCCCCTTGAGAGCAGGAAAAAGACAAGGATGCCATTTATTTCCACTCCTATTTAACATTGTTCTGGATGTCCCAGCTAGCGCAATAAGGCAAGAAAAAGAAATAAAGGGCATCCAAATTGGTAACAAAGAAGTTAAACTCTCCCTATTTCTGAATGATATGACACTATACATAGAAAACCTAAAAGACTCCATGAGAAAACCACTGGAACTAATAGATTCAGCAGAGTAGCAGGATACAATACAAACATACAAAAATCAATTGGATTCCTATATGCCAATAAAGAGGAAAATGAAAAAGAAATCAGGAAAAAAATATCATTTATAATGGCCCCTAAAATAATAAAATACTTAGAAATAAATCTAACCAGGGATATAAAAGACCTATACAAAGAAAACTCTAAAACACTACTGCAAGAAACCAAAAGAAATCTACATAAATGGAAGCACATACCATGCTCATGGATAGCTAGACTCAACATTGTGAAAACGTCGGTTCTACTGAAAGCAATTTTCAAATACAATCCAGTCCTGATCCAAATACCAACAGCATTCTTTAAGGGGATGGAAAAACTTATCAGTAACTTTCTATGGAAAGGGAAGAGGCCCCAGATAAGTAAAGCACTATTGAAGAAGAATAAAGTAAGAGGACTTGCACTACCTGACCTCAAAATCTACTACATAGCTACCATAGTCAAAACAGCCTGGTACTGGCACAAGGACAGGTACATTAGCCATTGGAACAGATTTGTGAACCCAGATGTAAGTCCACCCACCTGTGGCCACCTGATCTTCAACAAGGGCCCAAAGTCCATCAAATGGGGAAAAGACAATCATTTCAAAAAAGGTGTTGGCAAAACTGGAAGTCTATCTACAAAAAAAGGAAAAAAGAAACAGGACTCATACCTCACACCATACACAGAAACTAATTAGAAATGGATCAAAGACCTAAATGTAAAGCCAAAAACTATAAAGATCATAAAAGAAAAAATAGGATCAACTCTAGAGGCCCTAATACAAGGCATTAACAGGGTACAAACCACAACTAAAACACACAAAGTCCAGAAAATAACTTGGATGTTCTAAAAATTAAACACTTATCCTCCACAAAAGATTCTACCAAAAGAGTAAAAAGACAACCTATAGACTTGGAAAAACATTTTGACTATGACAAATTTGACAAAGGTCTAATCTCTAAAATCTTCAGGAAAATCCAACACCTCCACAACAAAAAGACAAATAATCCAATTAAAACCTGGGCAAGGGAAAGGAACAGACACCTCACCAAAAAAGACATTCAAGTGGCTAACATACACATGTAAAGGTTCCTCATGAGCACAATCAAGTGTTCCGGAATTCCCGTTCTTCACAAAGTTACCCATAATTTGTTACGATCCACAGAGTCGAATGCCTTTGCATAGTCAATAAAACACAGGTAAACATCCTTCTGGTATTCTCTGCTTTCAGCCAGGATCCATCTGACATCAGCAGTGAAATCCCGGGTTCCACGTCCACTTCTGAAAGTGGCCTGAATTTCTGGGCGTGCCCTGTTGATATACTGCTGCAGCCGTTTTTGAATGATCTTCAGGAAAGTTTTGCTTGCGGGTGATATTAATGACAAAAAAAAAAAATTTAATGATACTGTTCTATAATTTCCACATTTGGTTGGATCACCTTTCTTGGGAATAGGCATAAATATGGATCTCTTCCAGTCAGTTGGCCAGGAAGCTGTCTTCCAAATTTCTTGGCATAGACAAGTGAGCACCTCCCGTGCTGCATCTGTTTGTTGAAACATCTCAAGTGATATTCCATCAATTTCTGGAGCCTTGTTTTTCGCCAATACCTTCAGAGCAGCTTGGACTTCTTCCTTCAGCACCATTGGTTCCTGATCATATGCCACCTCTTGAAATGGTTGAACATCTACTAATTCTTTTTGGTATAATGACTCCGTGTATTCCTTCCACCTTCTTTTGTTGCTTCCTGCGTCATTTAATGTTTTCCCCATGGAATCCTTTACCATTGCAACTCGGGGCTTGAATTTTTTCTTCACTTCTTTCAGTTTGAGAAATGCCGAGCGTGTTCTTCCCTTTTGGTTTTCCATCTCCAGCTCTTTGCACATGTCATTATAATACTTTCCTTTGTCTTCTCAAGTCAACCTTTGAAATCTTCAGTTCTTTTACTTCATCAATTCTTCCTTTTGCTTTAGCTGCTCAATGTTGGAGAGCAAGTTTCAGAGTCTCCTCTGACATCCATCTTGGTCTTTTCTTTCTTGCCTATCTTTGCAATGACCTCTTGCTTTCTTCATGGATGATGTTCTTGGTGTCATTCCATAACTCGTCTGGTCTTCGGTCACTAGCGTTCAATGTGTCAAATCTATTTTTCAGATGGTCTCTAAATTCAGGTGGGGTGTACTCAAGGTCATATTTTAGCTCTTGTGGACTTGCTCTGATTTTCTTCAGTTTCAGCTTGAGCTTGCATATGAGCAATTGATGGTCTGTTCCACAGTCTGCCCCTGGCCTTGTTCTGAATGATGATATTGAGCTTTTCCATTGTCTCTTTCCACAGACGTAGTCAGTTTGAATTCCGTGTGTTCTATCTGGTGAGATCCTTACTTAGAGTTGCCGTTTATATTGGTGAAAGAAGGTATTTGCAATGAAAAAGTTGTTGGTCTTGCAAAATTCTATCACTCAATCTCCGGCATTGTTTCTATCACCAAGGCCATATTTTCCGACTACTGATCCTTCTTCTTTGTTTCCAACATTTGCATGCCAATCGCCAGTAATTATCAATGCCTCTTGATTGCATGTTCAATCAGTTTCAGACTACAGTAGCTGATAAAAATCTTCTATTTCTTCATCTTTGGCCTTAGTGGTTGGTGCATAAATTTGAATAATATTCATATTAACTGGTGTTTCTTGTAGGCATATGGATATTATTCTAACACCAACAGTGTTATACTTCAGGATAGATCTGGAAACGTTCTTTTTGACAAATGAGTGCAGCATCATTCCTCTTCAAATTCTGCATCAGTGTTGTATTTTTTCACCATACGTATTCATTCTGTATGCTGAGCAAATAATACAAGAAGCTGGACTATAGGAAGAAGAACAGGGCATCAGGATTGGAGGAAGACTCATTAACAACCTGTGTTATGCAGATGACACAACCTTGCTTGCTGAAAGTGAAGAGGACTTGAAGCACTTACTAATGAAGATCAAAGACCACAGCCTTCAGTATGGATTGCACCTCAACATAAAGAAAACAAAAATCCTCACAACTAGACCAATGAGCAACATCATGATAAATGGAGAAAAGATTGAAGTTGTCAAGGATTTCATTTTCCTCGTAACCACAATCAACAGCCATAGAAGCAGCAGTCAAGAAATCAAAAGACACATTGCATTGGGTAAATCTGCTGCAAATGACCTCTTGAAAGTGTTGAAGAACAAAGATGTCACCTTGAATACTACCGTGCCTGACCCAAACCATGGTATATCCAATTGCATTATATGCATGTGAAAGCTGGACAATGAATAAGGAAGACCCAAGAATTGATGCCTTTGAATTGTGTTGTTGGTGAAGAATATTGAATATACCATGGACTGCCAAAAGAACAAACAAATCTGTCTTAGAAGAAGTACAGCCAGAATGCTCCTTAGAGGCAAGGATGATGAGACTGCATCTTACATGCTTTGGACATGTTGTCAGGAGGGATCGATTCCTGGAGAAGGACATCATGCTGGGCAGAGTACAGGGTCAGCGTAAAAGAGAAAGACCATCGACAAGGTGGATTGGTGCAGTGGCTGCAGCAATGAGCTCGAGCATAGCAACAATTGTGAGGATGGTTCAGGACTGGGCAGTGTTTTGTTCTGTTGTGCGTAGGGTCGCTATGAGTCGGAACTGACTCGACGGCACCTAACGACAACAACAACTACTTTACCAAGTATGATGTCCTTCTCCAATGACTGATCCCTCTTGACAACATGTTCAAGTTATGTGAGACATAGTTTAGCCATCCTTGCTTCCAAGGAGCATTCTGGTTATACTTATTCCAGGACAGATTTGTTCACTCTTCTGGAAGTCCATAGTATATTCAATAGTCTTCACCAACACCACAATTCAAAGGTGTCAATTCTTCTTCGGACTTCTTTATTCATGGTCCAGTTTTCACATGCATAGGAAGCAAACGAAAACACCATGTCTTGGGTCAGGTGCGCCTTAGTCTTCAAGGTGACATCTTTGCTTTCCAACACTTTAAAGAGCTCTTTTGCAGCAAATTTGCCCAATTCAATGTGTCTTTTGAGTTCTTGACTCATGTTTCCATGGGTATTGATTGTTGATCCAAGTAAAATGAAATCCTTGACAACTTCAATCTTTTCCCCTTTTATCATGATGATGCACTGCTCCAGTTGTGAGGATTTTTTGTTACCATGCAAACACATTTGACTGTGTGGGTCATAACAAATTATGGATAATGTTATGAAGAATAGGAATTCCAGAAGACTTAATTGTGCTCTTGAGGAACCTGTACATAGAACAAGAGGCTGTTGTTCAAACAGAACAAGGCAATACTGTGTGGTTTAACGTCAGGATTATATCCTTTTACCATACCTATTCAGTTTGTATGCTGAACAAATAATCCGAGAAGCTGGACTATATGAAGAAGGATGGGGCATTGGGACTGGAGGAAGACTCATTAACGACCTGCGTTATGCAGATAACACAACCTTGCTTGCTGAAGGTGAAGAGGACTTGAAGCACTTACTGATGAAGATTAAAGGCCACAACCTTCAGTATGGATTACACCTCAACATAAAGAAAACAAAAATCCTCACAACTGGACAAATAAGTTGGAAATTGTCTATACAATACATATATCTAGTAAAAGCTTCCTATCTATGCTACATATAAAACCCTACAAATTAAGAAAAAGTCAATATTGTGTAAATCTGATAGAAAAATGGGGGAAAAATGAGAAGGTATTTCACAAAGGAGAAAAAAATGACAAGTGAATATAGGTGCTCAAGATCAGTTGACATAAGAAAAATGAACATTTAAACCCCCATTAGATAGCACTACACACTCATTACAACGGCTAAATTGAAAAATACGGGTAATACCATTTGTTAATGATGTGGAACATCCTGAACCATCAGACATCCCCAGTTGGTAAATTAAATCGATATAATAAGCCCTTTGAAAAACTAATTGGAAATAACCACTAAAGCTATGATTTTCATACACTATGTGATGTTGTTGTTATTATTCAGTGCCTTTGAGCCAATTTGGGTAATGGTTAAGCGTTTGTTTGTTAACCTGAAAGCTAACAGTTTAAACCACTCAACAGCTCTGTTGGAGAAAGACCTGGGAATCTGCTTCCATAAAGACTACAGCCTAGAAAAACCTACGGGACAGCTCTACTTTGTCACATGGAGGCACTATGAGTCAAAATCCACTGGATGGGACCTAACAGCAAGACTACATACTATGATTCTGGTTATATTGCTTAGATTTTTAGTTACAAAATATTCCCACTGGAAAATAATTATAATTGCGCTTTCTCAATTTTGATGAGTACATTTAATTAATTCTTTCACACACCATTGCAATGGCTAAAATGCAAGAAAAATGTTCAATAATAGTAATGGAAATGAACAATCCTATCTTCTTAAAGCTTTTCCTGTTAAAACTTGCAATATTTCAGTATTTTTACACTGATTGCTATTGAAAATATACCACACAAAATATTATTCTATTATTATTTTTATTATTAATGTATTTATATAAAGAGATGATATTAAATCTTCAGTGAATTATATATATATTAAAATGTTAAGATAAAATATTCAGTGGACAAATTAGGGTACAATGTGAAAAATGGTATTCAGCTATTTTGTCTCCCTACTTAAAATTTATTAATGGATCCATACTGTAAGACTACTCTTTCAGTTTTTGAAAAAAAACTGCATTGACCACAGTTTATTATTAATTTATATATGAAATCCTTTACTATAATGTATATAATATTATGATCAAGAGCTATCATGTTCTTTTTATGCTATATTTTTTTCCTCAGGTGTGGCTATCAGAACTGTGTTATTCTGAAATGACTTGGAGGAAACATCTATTTTCTATGTCTGTAAAATCCAGAAAAATCAACTGTAATTTATTACAATGAAAATTATATAGTCTTAAAAAAATTAAAGAACTAACACATGTAACCAAATGTCCAGTGCTTTTATAGAAAAAAAGAAAAAGCCAGTAAGAGACTCTTTTATTGTCTGTTCCATTTTTCCAACATTTTGAGATAAATTTGGGAATTAATATTTTTACGGAAACTTACTTCAGAAAATTAAAGTCTAAAAGCTTATAAATGTACAAAGTATAATTTTGTGAGCCTCAACAAATGGAGGCATTTTCATCTATGCTATTTTTTCTTTTCTTCAATGCTGTACCTTTGCCTATTTTATTTATTTTTAAATAGTCTCTGGTTTGGTCATTCATTGCCCCCATGGTTCTGTTTTCTATTTGAAACATGTTTACTTTTCTTTTCCTTATCTTATTTTCTTCATGTTTTGTATTTTGTTTTATTTTAGAATTTCAAGCTGTCTTGGCTGTACCTTTAGTTGATTTTTTTTAAACTGTGAAAGCAATTTGTGTCCTAAACCCCCCAAAAAACAAATGCATTGCCATTGAGTCAATTCCAATTCATAGCAACCCTACAGGGCAGAGTAGAACTGCCCCATAGAGTTTCCAAGGAGAGCCTGGTGGATTTGAACTGCCAACCTTCTCGTTTGCAGCCATAACACTGAACAACTGTGCCACCGGGGTTTCCTTTGTGTCCTAAGTATTCCTTTAATACATTTTTGGCTTAATACCATTTATCATATTTAACTCTGATTTGTCCTTTGAATATCAAAAGTTGTTATCTATTTATGATTGTATCAAATTACTTGCATTATTTTTTTGCCAACAATTGTGCCTGAAAGACAGCATTTTTTTTTTTCTGTTCTTGATGTTATTTTTTAGTTGTTGTTAGGTGCCGTTGAGTTAGTTCTGACTCTTAGTGATTCTGTGTTCAAGAGAACTGTGCCATCCTCACAATTGCTGTTTGAGCTCCTTATTGCAACCACTGTGTCAATCCATTTGATCTCCCTCTACATACCACTATTTATAATATAATATGATATGATATGACATCACATCACAGAATATAACAATATAATATTAGTATAGTACAGTACAATATAATACTCCCTATTCTTTTTTTCCCTTGAAAATATTGTGTAACCATAAGCAATAATCTTCTGAGTGAATGTTGAAAATGAGGTAGATTGGTAGGTTTTCTATAGAAGCAACTCTGTGGGGGATAAATTTGACACTTTTTTTACATTGTCAAGCATAATTTTCTGACACAGGATGGAGGGTGGGCATGAGTAAAAGCTACATGACATTTTCCTTCCTGGTAAAGTTTCTTTTTTTGCAAACATTTAGTAGACAGTTGTCTACCAAATGTGGGTTTCTACAGCCCATTCAGTGATGAGAATCTTTCATGGGCTTTGATACATCATTTAACAATAACGATACTATTTTAACATATCCTGTTTTTCCTTGTTTTTTTGTTCTAATTTTAACAAGGAGATTAGAAAAGATGGATCAGTGCCATATCATTATTCATAAAATGTGGAAATCTGGATAAGAAATTTGTTGTCATACCTCATCATATATATAATTGAGATAAGGATTTTTAGTGGAGTATTATATTAGTACTTTTTTTTTTTAATTCTCCATTCGAGGGTTATCTTGGATGAATCAGAGAGAAGTATAAATAAATCATATAGAGTGTACTTGTTTGAATTTTGGAGACTGAGATAAATTGCTGAAATATGACTTTTTAGCAGTTCATAAAGTGGTTTACTGGTAAATGTTTAACAATCAGTTCTTGAAAACAAAGTAGGTATCTGTATTTATTATGAAAGTTTACTAACATATACAGCAATGACCTTTATCATCACTCTTATTCAGCATTTTGCTGGAGGTCCTACCAAGAGAAGTTAGGCTAGAAAAAGAAAAAAGAACATTCAAATTGGTAAGGAAGAAGTAAAAGTATCTCTATTTGCAGATGGTGTAATCTTATACCACAGAAAACCCTAAAGAATCCGCAAGAAAACTACTGAAACTAATAGAAGAGTTCAGCAAAGTATCAGACGATAAACATACAAAAATCAGTTGGATTCCTTGACATCAACAAAGAGAACATCAAAGAGGAAATCACCAAATCAATACCATTTACTATAGCCCCCAAGAAGATAAAATACTTAGGAATAAATCTAACCAGAGAAATAAAAGCCCTATGCAAAGAGAACTACAAGACACTACTGCAAGAAATGAAAAGAGAATTACATAAGTGGAAAAACATACCTTGCTCATGGATAGGAAGACTCAACATTGTAAAAATGTGTATTCTGCCCAAAGGGATCTATAGACACAATGCAGTCCCGATCCAAATTCCATTGGCATATTTTAATGAGATGGAGAAAAAAATCACCAAATTCATATGGAAAGGGAACAGGCCCCAGAAAAGTAAAGCATTAC
The DNA here is from genome assembly GCF_024166365.1 of Elephas maximus indicus. NCBI lineage: Eukaryota > Metazoa > Chordata > Mammalia > Proboscidea > Elephantidae > Elephas > Elephas maximus. Next base: position 108,685,366 of record NC_064826.1, on the reverse strand, counting down.
TGAAAAAGAAGAACAAAGTAGGAGGCCTCACACTACCTGATTTTAGAACCTATTATACCACCACGGTAGTCAAAACAGCCTGATACAGGTACAACAACAGATACATAGACCAATGGAACAAAATTGAGAATCCATACAGAAATCCGTCCACATATGAGCAGCTGATATTTTACAAAGGCCCAAAGTCGTCTGTTAAATGGAGAAAAGATAGTCTCTTTAACAAATGGTGCTAGCATAACTGGATATCCATCTGCAAAAAAATGAAACAAGACCCATACCTCTCACCATGCACAAAAACTAACTCAAAATGGATCAAAGACCTAAATACAAAATCTAACATGATAAAGATCATGGAAGAAAAAAATAGGGACAATGCTAGGGGCCCTAATACATGGCATAAACAGTATACAAAGCATTACTAACAATGTGCAGATGCCAGAAGAGAAACTAGATAACTGGGAGCTCCTAAAAATCAAACCCTTATGCTCATCCAAAGACAGAAGAGTAAAATAGACATCCTACAGACAGGGAAAAAAATTTTGTCTATGACAAATCCAATCAGCTTCTTATCTCTAAGGTCTACAAGATACTGCAAAACCTCAACAGCAAAAAGACATGTAACCCAATTAAAAAATGGGCAAAGGATATGAACAGGCACTTCACCAAAGAGGACATTCAGGTAAATAACAGATACGTGAGGAAATGCTGACAATCATTAGCCATTAGAGAAATGCAAATCAAAACTGCAATGAGATACCATCTCACCCTAACAAGGCTGACATTAATCCAAAAAAACATAAAATAATTAATGTCGGAGAGGTTGTGTAGAGACTGAAACACTTATACACTGCTGATTGGAATGTAAAATGTTACAACCACTTTGGAAATTGATTTGGCACTTCCTTAAAAGAGTAGAAATAGAACTACCATACGATCTAGCACCCCACTCCTTGGAATATATCCTAGAGAAATAAGATCCATCACACAAATAGATACATGCACACCCATGTTCATTGCAGCACTGTTTACAATAGCAAAAAATGAAAAACAACCAAGATGTCCATCAACGGATGAATGCATAAACAAATTATGGTATATTCACACAATAGAATACTGTGCAACGATAAAGAACAAGGATGAATCCGTGAAACATCTCATAACATGAAGGAATCTGTAAGGCATTATGTTGAGTGAAATTAGTCAGTCACAGAAGCACAATTATTATATGAGGCCACTGTTATAAAGACTGAAGAATAGGCTTAAACACGGAAGAAAACGTTCTTTGATGGTTATGAGGGTGGGGAGGATGGAAGAGGGGAATTCACTAACCAGAGAGTAGACAAGAATTTTCTTAGGTGAAGGGAAAGACAACACACATTACAGGGGAAGCCAGCACAATGGGACTAAACAGCAAGCTAAGAAAAAAAAAAAAGTGAAAGTTCCCTGAATACAACTAAACACTTTGAGAGACAGAATAGCAGGGGAGGAGGTCTGGGGACCATGGTTTCAGGGGACATCTAGGTCAGCTGGTATAACAAAGTGTATTAAGAAAATGTTTTACATTCCACTTTGGTGAGTGGCAGCTGGGATCTTAAATGCTAGCAAGCAGCCATCTAAGATGCATCAATTAATCTCAACCTACACGGAGCAAAGGAGAATAAAGAACACCAAAGCCCAAGAGACAGAAAGGGCCACATAAACCAGAAACTTCATCAGCCTGAGACCAGAAGAACTAGATGGTTCTGGGCTACCATCAATATCTCCCCTGACAGGGAACACAACAGAGAATACCTGATGGAGCAGGAGAAATGCAGGATGTAGACCTCAAATTCTCATAAAGAGACCAGATGCAATGGTCTGATTGAGACTGGAGTGACCCCAAAGGTCACAGCCCCCAACTCTCTGTTAGCCCAAAATGAAAACATTCTCGAAGCCAACTCTTTAGACAAAGATTAGACTGGACCATAGGGCATAAAATGATACTGGTAAGGAGTGTGCTTCTTAGCTCAAGTAGACACATAAGACTATGTTGGCATCTCCTCTCCGGAGAAGAGATGACAGGAGCTGGTTGAATGGACACAGGAAATACAGGATGGAGAGGAGTGTGCTGTCACATAGGGAGAGCAACTAGGGTCCCACAACAATGTGTGTATAAGTTTTTATATGAGAAACTGAATTGAATTGTAAACTTTCCCTCAAAGTACACACACAAAAAAAACCTCTGCTAATATAAATAATGTATTTTTTTTATAAGTCAAAGTTTACAAATACTTATAAGTTTTTGTAGTTAATTCCATTTAGCTGTTTGGTTCTCACAGAATGCTTTCTATTATTTTTGCCAAACTCTTGTTTCTTTAACTCTATAGCCAACTTATGTTCAAAATTGACAAACAAGTGTAGTTTTAACATCAGTGTTGGTTGATATATTTTTACGCAGTAATGAGTAAGAGCAAAGGGTAACAACAAAGACATGTTGGGAATTCACTCATTCTATGCTGAATTGAATATTAGTTTTCTAATATTAAAGGATATTTCCTCAATATTTTGTGCTATTCACAATGTAATGACTAAAGACTTGACATACGGCGTTATTACATTTTCTGCATCATTATCTTAATACTAAATGATTAAAAAAGCAATGTATGAATCCTTACTTTGGAGAGTTTTCTGATTTATGTGGTATAAATACTCCTACAATGGCTAATTTGAAGAGACCAGTGTAAAATGCAGTAACACACCGTTATATCTTACTTCCATCACACAGATTGAATAGACATAAATAACTGCAAGAACATTGATAATAATAAAATATAAGAAAGGAAGATTTTGAATATCTATTACCTTGGTTTTTAATTTAATTAATTAAGTTTCTTTAATTTTCAATAATGGTTTTGCTTAAAAACCAGCTCATGACATTCCTAAATTTAACTATTGCTCCTGGGAGCCTATCTGATTCGGTCTCAATGTGTTGCTGATTCTATACGTACCCTGATAGCTCAGTTAACCATAGCCCACATCATGCAGTGGTATATCACAAAGTACTCTGGGATCTGGTTAATGTGATTACATTAATAAAGTAAGTCGCATTAATAAAGTAATTCACAATAAGAATTACTTTGTATTTATAAAGAAAACTTGTTAAACCAAGTGTTGAGCAGGAAGCATTTGGGGAATAATTATGAATAGTGATTTCCTTTAGTTCAGGATAATAAATCTATACCAACAAACTCTCCTTCTTCTTTTTATTCTCCTCCTCCTCCTTTTTTTTCTACTTCTTTTTACTCTCACAGCTAGTTTGTCTATGTATTTTAAAACATGGATCAAGCATTACTACCAAACAAATAATTAGTCCTATTCTCCCAAAATAAGAACCATGAAAAGCCCTGTTCCACAAGGTTGAATGAATAAGAGTTAAATACGAGGGAAGGTATATATCTTAGCCTAATCAGCTTAGAGTACACATACAACCAAATTTTGTTCAACTGTAATGAAAAATGAAATCCCGATATATGCTAAAGCATGAATGAACCTTGAAAACATTCTGCTGAGTGTTATAAGTCTATCACAAAAAAGACAAATACTGTATAATCTTACTAATATGAAATATCCAGAATTGTCAAATGTACAGAGATCAGAGGAAGTGGTTACAATGGGAAGGAAGGAGGCAGAGAAGGGGAATTTTTATTTAGAAATCATCGAGTTCCTGTTCACAGTGACCGAAAATTTGACAAGAGATATTAGTGATAGTTACAAAACAAGATTGATGTAATTGGTGTCACCAAATTGCACACACGAAAAATGTTGAATTGGCAAATGTCATATTATCTGTATTTTTCAACAATAAAAAATAGCTTATAATGCAATTATGAATGTAAAATGAAGGAGAATTTCAAATAATGTTTCAATATTTTATGTAAACTTTTCCTCTTTTTACCCCTCTTTCCTTCTTCGGTTAGGTGTTGTGTATACAATTGTAAAACTGGACAAGGATTTGCCAATTAAATGCACATCAAATCTCAATAAACTAACCTGATCACAGTTATATTTCAATATAACCATACACATGAATTCCTTCCGTAGCTCGGTGACTGAATGAACTGCATTTCAATATCTGTTAATTTATTGAAATAGAGCTTGATTTGCCATCATATCTTTACATGAGTTAATTATGTCTTGTATACGTGATGTCCACATACAAGTATCCCCCCTTTCAAAATTTCTTCTTAGGCCACTTCGTTTTTATGAAAGGCCTGCATTAGTGCGTATTTTCAATAACAGAAAGAAATCCAAAGAGAATTTTCATTTTTATGAAAAAAGGCAAAAAGCAGAGAGTTCAGCGTTTCTTTTACAGCAAGCCATTAAAGAGGCCTCGCGTACCCCAGCAGCGAAAGTGGCATTGCCAAACTTCTTCCCAGGGAGCTACACTCCGCATCTGAACGTTAAAACGCCATAACATGGAACTATATCTGTGAACAATCAAACGCTTGGTGATGTATAAATGCACCATGCATGGCGAGATCCCATCCTTGACTTGTCGTCCCCTGCCCATTTCTATAACTGTAGGATTCATCCCTCAGCACGCCCAGTTAAAACAAATCCCGCTCTTCTGCCGGATACTAATCCAACCCTTCAACCCAGGCCCGTGTATCATTGCCAGCTAGGCTACGAGGCTAACATCATCACCACCCCTTCTCAGCCTTCCAGTGTGCTTGCTGGCTTCCCGATTCTGGTAAGTGTATAACTGCAGAGTATATAAGCTATGTATTTATCAGATCATTCCTGCTTTTACTATATGTTAGTGTTATTTTAGGTTTTATGAGTTATTTGGTATGATATGGTAAGTTATTTTTTGAGTCTGGGAACGCTCAAAATTTTTTCCAATTTCAACTTAGGAAAGGCTTCATAGGAAAGCTCTGCTTTCAGATTGCGGGGGAAACCTGCATTCCTTTACATGTGTTAGAATATAACCAACAAAACAGCATGCTATTTTCTTATATGCAACCGGATTGATTTTGAGAAAACTCTAAATTCAGGATAGTAAGATACATTTGGAGGTTTGTTTGTCTATCTTGTCCTAGATGAAAACTTAGTTTTAAATAACCGACCCAGCAAGATCTCTACCAATTAAAATTGTACTAAGACATGTACATTTTTTAAATTTCCTACCTAAAGAGATATTGTTGTTAGTTTATTTTTTTTTTACTTTTTTCTATTTTTTTTCTTTAAAACAGAATCATTCTTCTATTCTATAGTTAAATTCATGAATCTACCTTAATTGTTCATGAGGAATTTGCTTCTACCTTAGGGTAGATTCCTTATTAGAGATGTGTATTTTAGATCTATTATACAAATTGCATGTACCCCACATATTTTGTCTTTTTTGTTATAGTAAAATAAAATGTTATTAGGAAGAACATCTTTCCTACTAAATTTCTACTATATCTTCCAATACCATATTTCTTATAAGATGTATCTTTCAAGTATTTAAATTGGATTATTAATTTGTTCTTACAGCTCAGGGGCAGAGTTTAAATTTATATGGAAATGTCACAACTTCTAAAGGTCTGAATTCATCTAGTTTGTTGGAGTGTGACTTTGCATCACAGAAAGTATGCATAATCCCCAGGAATACAAATGACATTCTCCAGTTATCTTTATTATAATAACAGGAACATTTGAATGCTTATGAATGTATAAGATCTACTTTATACTTCCATAAATATATCTCTACAGAGTCTTACAATATGTGTTATCATTCACTTTGAAGTCAATATCATTAAATGTCTAGAATAAGCCAACTAAATGTCACTATGAACATATTTTCAAGCACGTAATAAAAATAATTATGAAATATGCATAAATAATGTGCAAAGGAAAAGAGTGTTTGCACACAATCTCAGGCAAGAAAAAAATATATAGACAGTGGAGTCATTCTTATTTTGAAATAGCACCAGACATAATAATTCTACACCCTCTGTTAACCTGTTTTTTTTTTTTTAATAACAACTATTTATAGAAATGTCTTTTTCATAAAGAGCTTAATAGTCTCTTTAGGTCTTCAGAAAGATAGAGAGCTGTTTAATGCATCTCCTTTTTTAACCTTAATATGACCACACTCTGTTATTAAATCATCCCTAATGGTTCTGTTTTTCAGGGTAAGTGCCTCCATATTCTTTTTTTTTTACAATAAATTTTTTCTGCAGGTCAAACTGCCTCAACCACTAGGTTATGGAACTACTCCAGGACAGAGGCTACATCTATTTATCATCACTCTGTGTCTCATAACTTAGACCATACCCTACATTCATAGTAGACACTCAGTAAATGTGTGTAGGATGAAAGATTTCCAATTCAAAATTATTCTGTCAGCCCACCTTGAGTCAGTTCCACTCAAGGTGACCCCACATGTGTCAAAGTAGAGCTCTGCTCCACCCGATTTTCAATGGCTGAATTTTCAGTAGTAGATATCAAGGCTTCTCTTTTGAGGTGCCTCTGAGAGTAACGGAACCATCGACCTTTCAGTTAGCAGCCTATCAAGTTAACTGCTTGCTCTACCCGGGGACCCCAGTTCAAAATTAGCGTGTAGCATAGCCCCTATCATGCACTGGACAAGGTGTTCAGAAAAACAGAACACAACACAGTCTTTGTGCCCGAGGAAATTCCAGATATGAACAGCAAATGTTTATGAAACAAAATGATAAATAATACATTGGGAAAATATACAAGTCTCAGTGTTAACTCTAGGAGGGAAAAATCGCAATCAAAGAAGTTGGAAAAGACTTCAAAGTGGAAGAGTAAGTAAAGTACAATGTAATCGTATTAAGGGATTTCAGGCAAAGGGACTGGAATAGTTCATGCCCTGGATGAGGGTTTAGGCAGTAGTTTTCTGAGACCCACAGTATGGTAGATTACTAGAGATTTAAATTCAAAGGGGGTTATTTGGGTGTAAACATGAGTGTGGTATGGAAACATTTAGCTAGTCAACTGTTCTCAAATCATGCATTGAATAAGCAATCTGCACCCACTGCTATAAAATGACACATTTATTATGTAAATGTACATGTATTTGGTTCCGTTTTGAACTTTGTATTAAACTCAATAAATTTATGTCTATTCCTGATCATTGTATACATTCTTAATTCCTATAGCTTTATAACTAACTTGATTAGGTTGTAGGGAGAGAATTCTTTATTACTTTCGGTTTTTGATGATTTGTTGAATGAAAAGATGTGGGAATGGATTTGGATATGAAGAGAGTGGGAATATGTGGAATAATATCTGCAGGGTATGAGTTTCTAGATGAGCTTTCATAACAGGATTGCTAGTCAGGATGGCAATCACAACTAAGATCAAATGCCAAAAATCAGAAAATGGATTATCTCTGAAATTGTATTGTATTCCCCTAAACGTTCAGATTCCCGGGTACAGAACTCAAAAGTCAGGTGGCCACAAGTATCCTACTTTGGTTTATAGAAGGTAAGAAAATGGGTGGGTCATTGAGCTATTGGTTTAAGACTTCATAGGCATGAAAGTGAAGTCCCAACTTGGATTTTATGCTTGATGAACAAAAGGAAACATCTGTATTGCAGCAGAAAGTTTAGAAGTAAGAGAGTAGAAAAGAGTGGAGATGATGCTAAGAGAATTGGATATTTCAGAATTAGTTTCAGGTTTCTAGTAAGAAAGAGATCAAAGTTGTGGTCATGAAGCCAGTGGCAAAGTAAACTGGATTTGTTGGTCATTTGAATTAAACCGTTAAAAAAAACCAGAGGTTAGAATGTTATCAGTCCTTTCTTCAAAGACATTGGAGATCTCCATGATGAGAGGTTTTGTTTTTAAATCATGAGATGTGTTGGCTCCAAGAAATATGGTGATAGGTGGCGTATTCAGGAAATCCTAAGAAAGAGAAAAAGGGGAGGCAGGAATGGAAAAGATTAGCTGGGAGAAGAGGGATTGTGATGGTTGCAGTTATTCTTGGAATTTCTATAGCTTTTTAGGTAGCTTCATGCAGGATATAATAAACATAACTAAAAGGATTATGTGAATGGTTGAATACTCAGTTAATATAAGAATTATGTCTAATTCACTATAGCCAGTCACGATTATATAAGTTATACATATGTTTTTGTTAGGTGCCATCGAATTGATTTCAACTCATAGTGATCGCATGTGAAAGAGCAAACTGCCTGGCAGGGTTTTCTAGGCTGTAATCTTTGGATAGGTTAAAACCTTCAAATGTTAACAGTCAAGTGCTGAACTGTTGCCCTAGGAGCCCTTTATAGATGTATGTGTGTGTATATATACAGACACACATATGTATACACACACACTCACACATATACAAAAAAAAAAAAACTGCTGACAAATCGATTCTGACTCATAGCAACCCTATAGGATAGAGTAGAACTACCCCATAGGTTTTCCAAGGCCGTAAATCTTTACCAAAGCAGACTGCCACATCTTTCCCCCACAGAGTGGCTGGTGGGTTTAAACCACTGACCTTTTGGTTAGCAGTTGAGTGCTTTAACCACTGTGCCACCAGGACTCCTCTCACATATATACATATGTGTGTGCATATGTGGTAGGAATGTAATATTAATATCTAATAGTTAATTATTAAGAAAATTTTAGCTTGATGTTTTTCAGCACATCAATAATGGTCTTTTTCTGTGTCATAATGTTCTTTTCTCATGCCATTCTAAGCTGGGGTAATATAACCTTATATCTGGACTCTGTTCTCAAATTGCTTTATTCAAAGCTCAAATTATATGTTACATATTTATCAACTATTTTATAGAGTCTTAATTTTCCTGTTTACATCCTGCAAAATCCTTGCCACTGATTAGTCAAAATAGGTGACTGTGCTGTTGCACAGTCTTGCAGTTTTTTTCTTTTACACTAATGACAGCATTCACTGATGTATATCCAGATGTCTCGACTCCTGTTGTTGTTACACCACGGGAGAATGTGTTATATTCAGATTTCATAAGTGCACAAATACATGGAAGCTATGGGCTTTGTGGAAATATTGCTAAAAGCTCTCCCTGGCTCAGGTATACGGATTTATGTCTGCCATCAATCAGTTGGACCGATGCTACTCAAATTCATCACTCAGTGTTTGCTGAACTAGTATGACTTTTTCGTTTCTTTAATTCAATCTTTGGTAGTGTTGTGGGCAGCAGGGTGATTAGAGGAGTTGGGAAATGTGAGACCACTTTGCTTTTGGGCTGTGTATTAATTGAGGCTGGCAGAATTTCTGTGAGAAAGAGACAAAAGCTGTTTATCTCTCTTTTTCTGACTTGTAGGCTTAGAAACTGGACAACTTTTAATCAGAATTTCTCTTATAAATACTTTGTCATTCATTAAGCAACTCCTATGCTGAACCCTCTTCTCTGGGCTTCCAGATTAAAAGGACAGGCTGCACCAAAGCATTTATCCCATTTTCTGGACTTCGGATTTTGCCTCCTGGGCTTACTTACACTTTAAAATTTTTTTTTTTTTTTTTTATGAATATATAAATGTACCCAGATTCCTGGCTTGGCCTTATGTCAATAAGTAGGCCTATTTCAGCCGAAGAATGGGGCACAATTTTCTGTTTAAGTAATTTGAAAGCTGAAAAATTGTATCTCTTTACTTAATTTGATCATGTGTTTATTGAAAATGCGTATTATCCTTTTGTGAATTGTCTTTTTTTTGCTAATTCATAAAAAAAAATTCATAAGTAATCTTTTAAAATTATTAATACTTCTGGCATTATGTTTACTGCAAATTGTTACTACAAGTTATCAATATTTAAACAAAACAAAAGAAGTTTTAGTAGGCTTCAGTCATTCCAAAATTTCAAATTTATTTTTTAAACCTTTCTAATTAAAATTAGTACATTCCACCTCAGAGAATATGGAGTAGACTTATTTTTCCTATTCTTTCTGCTAAATGTAACTAAAAATCCTGGACATTATATATGAAGCAAACATAAGACTCTGAAAGTTGGAGAGAAGAACATAGAGTGGCTAGAGGCTTCCATACCTAAGGAACAGCATGGTGGAAATTTCCCTGAGTTTTTTTTTTTTTTTTCTTGCATCATGTATCTTAGACATGGAGTCAAAATTACCAGCAATCCAGAAACATCAACAGTAACAGACAAAAGTAAGACTGAACAAAAGTCCCATCTCTCTAGTGAAAGGACCAGGAAAAGAGAATCCCAGCAAAACAGAAAACTTAGATAGTAACCACTCTATTCCAGCCAAACAGCACAGAGAACACTGAACCCCACCCCACCAGTGCCCAGCAAAAGCCTGGAGCTTAGATTTTTCACCTGTACCAGACTGTAACAAGGAGCCCCAGACCCTTGCACAGATGATTTCAGAGAAACCCTGATAGGGATTCAGGACTTTCACATAAACCAAGCAGTAATGATGTCCACTACCCTATGGTGTAAATGGAGACCATATGAGGAGCCTGGACTTTCATCTCCACTGACAATAATGAGGCTTGCTACTTCTTCCAAGTGAGGTGTTGTCAGAGGAGGTCTAGTGGATATTTGGAACTTTCACTACCACTCAGCAGTAAAGAAGCCACCCACTCAGAAGAGTGCAGGTGCAAAGCAGTATATATGCACTCCTGCCCCTCAGTCAAGATGTAGTAGGGACCAAGAACTCTCACTCCCACCCAACAATAACATGGGACCCCTTTACCCCTATTGGATGTCAATATAGGCCATGTGAGGTACCTGAACTTCTTCATTTGTAATGAGGTGGTTTCCAATCCCTCTCCTACTATTTCCCATACCCTGCTAAAAAATTGTCAGAGGAAACCAGATTAAACAAAAAGTTAACATAAGACCTAGAGTTTCATAACGTAAAACTCAAAATATCCAGGTCTTAATAGACAGTTACACATCATAACAAGAACCAAAATGACCTACAATGGAAAGAAAAAAAGACTGTCAATAGATGCCAATACTCAAATGACAGAAATGCTAAAATTATTTAATGAATATTTTAAAGCAGCCATCATAAAATTCTTTCACGAGAAACTATGAATATGCTTTAAACAAATGAAAATGGATAAAGCCTAATCAATGCAATAGGAAGACTCAGCAAAGAAATAGAAGATATAAAGAAGAATAAAATGAAAATTTTAGTGACAATACAATAATATAAATAAAAGTTCAATGGATGGGCTCAAACAGCAGAGTAAAGAGGACAGAAGAATCAATGAACCAGAAGGCGGAGAATATAAATTACCCAATCCGAAAAACAGAGAAGAAATAGACTAAAAATTAAAGAAAGAAACAAACAATAGCAGCAGCAAAAATGAACAGTCTCAGAGATATATGGGAGTGTTTAAAAAAAATTTAACATTTGTGTCATTGGAGTCCTGCAACAGACACAGATATAGACTGTATTCTGGACCATTGCATAAACCTAAACAAATTTTAAGAATTGAAATCATACAGAGTGTATTATGTAATCACAATTAAATTAAACTAGAAATCAAGAACAGGACAATAAAAGGAAAGTATTCAAATGCTTGGAAAGTAAATAACAAATTTCTAAATAATCCAGTGGTTAAGAAGTCTCAAAGGAAATTAAAAAAAATACATTGTATTGGATGAAAATCAAAATACAACATATCAAAATTTGTGAGACACAGCTAAGGCAGTCATGAGAGGAAAAAATTTAGCATTAAATGCATACATTAGAAATGAGGAAAAGTCTCAAATTAAAAATGTAATAATCAAGCAAAAATAATAATAATAATAAAATAGGAAGTGCAAATTAAACCCAAACCTCTCAGAAAAATAGGAATAGAGAACTTCCTCAACTTGATAAAGAGAATCTGCAAAAAAAGCTAGTTAACTTTCTTCTTATTGTTGAATGATAGTATTATTTATTAAGGACAGGAATGAAACAAAGGCGTATGCTATCACCACTCTTATTCAACATAGTGCTGGACATTCTAGCCTGTGAAATAAGACAAGAAAAGGAAACAAAAGACACATAGATTTGAAAGAAAAAAATAAAGCCACCCCATTATCAGTTCTCATGACTGTCTATGTGCAAAACTCAAGGAATCTACAAATTAATCTCTAGAATTAACCAATGAGTTCATCAAGGTTGCAGAATATGAGATAATCATACAAAAAATCCATCACACTTCTAAGTACTAAGCAATGAACACAGAAATTAAAAATGTAATACAACTTATTATCACTCAAAATAAAATTCTAGGTGTAAATCTAAGAAAACATGCAGATCTTGTATGCGCAAATGTATAAAACACTGATAAATGAAAAAATAGAGGTCTAAATAAATGGAGATATATACCATGTTCATGGACTGGAAAAATCAATATAGTAAAGATGTCAACTTACCCAAACCTGGAAAACGGTTTGGCAGTTTCTTAAAACTAAACATGCAGCTATCGTGCTGCTGTTGTTAGTTGTCACCCAGTTGGCTCCGAGTCATGGTAACCTTATATATAACAGAATGAAGCATTGCCAAATCCATCACCATTTTCATGGTTGTTGGTGTGTTTGAGTCTATTGTTCTGGCTATTATGTCAATCTATATCATTGAAGGATACAATTAGATGGATTGACACAATTCAACCCACCAATGGTACTCCTGGGTATTTATTTTAGAGAAAATAAAGCCTATGTTCGCAAAGAAAGCTTGTACATGGATGATGTTCATAACCGGTTTTATTATAATAGCTCCAAACTGGAAACAATCCAAATTTTCATCAACAGGTGAATGGTTAAACTGTTGGACACCCAAACCATAGAATATTTCTCACCAATGAAAAGGAAATAACTATCAATAAATACAACCACCTCTATGAATCATCAGAGTCTTGTGATGAATGAAAAAAATCAATCCCAAGAGGTCACATACTATTTGATTCCATGTATACAACATTCCAGAAATGTCAGAATTGTAGAAATGGAGAACATTAGTGGTTTCCGGAGGCTAGGAATTAGGTGGAGGAAGGGACGTACATGTGGTTATAAATGAGCAACATGTGGTGATGGAATTGTTCTGTTTTTTTGTCTATATCAATGTCAGTATCCTGAATGTGATATTGCACTATAGTTTTTCAAAATATTATCTTTGAAGGAAACTGAGTAATAAATGGTACATGTGATATGTCTGTATTATTTCTTATATGTGCATGCAAATCTCCAATTATCACAAAAAATCTTAATTTAAAATTGTAGATATTCATTTAGATCACTATTTATTTATAAAGTACATTTTGAGTTTAAAAATGTTATTATGACCTTCTCCATTTTATTACATGTCCATACACTTCCAGTCAATGACTTACTGCTATTTGCCTGCACTGATTTGTGGTTAAATTTCCCAGTTAGTGCAATGTTTTGTTTGTCTCTGGAAACTATTTCATACCTCCCCAAATATGCTACTGGTAAAGAATTTTTAAGCATTTTTCATTAGACTTGTAGAAAATTAAGCAAGTTTGTGTGGTATTTATCCCTGTATAGAATGGAGCTAAATAAACCAGTTTGTAACATGACATGGTTAAGCAACATGACATTATTTTTCCCCACAGTCATTTAGCTTATGACTTCCAACTGTTCAATTCTCTATGACTCCGACAATAATCCAGCTCCTTATTACTAGCTAAGCTGAGCAGTTTGCCATACATTAATTAAAAAAATAATAATAATAATGATAGCATTTAAGGATAGGCAACTATGCCATTGAATCTGAATTGTTTGCACAAAAGGCAGATAAAGACGTTATATTCATTGGGGAAGTAAAAATAATGGCTATCTGTTAATTATGTTATAGATAATTAAAATACCTGTAGTGTAAATACATAAAATCAATTCAGTCTTCATTGTTTGAAAAAGTATTGCAGATTGATAATATACTAAAGTGTTCTTCCATATGTTGAGTTTTCCTTTGTTCTATTTTCTGTTTTATTAAGGTATTGGTATGAACTTCAACTGTAAGATATCTAATTTCTTGGCATCCTTTTTCCTAATTTCCTACTGAAACAACCATCCCAATATTTTCTACCTCCCAGCTCGGAAATCAGGGTGTGTTCCAACCAGAAAAGATAATGGGCATGGATTGCTCTACCAAATTAATGTTTCTTTTGAGTATCCACCCACTCCATTTTTAAAATAATATTTTATTGAGATTTTGGTGAAAGTTTACAGAGCAAGTTAGGTTCCCTTTTTGACAATTTCCCAACAAATCATTAAGTGATGTTAGTTACATTTGTCACAATGTCTCAACATTCTCTTTAATGGCATTCTATTTGTTCCATTTACAATACTCTGGTTTCCCTGTCCCCTTCTCATCATGGCATTTGAGTAACTGTTGACCTATTGGTCACATACTGATTGATGTTTTTTAAGTAGAACACAGATCTTAAGGGTAATACTCTTTATTTCATGTGTCACACTGCTATTTCGCTAAAAGATGATCTCAGGGAATAAGTTCGGTTATAGATTTCAAGAGCATTTCAGGGCAATAGTCTTAGGAAGTCTTCTGTTCTCTACTGTTCAATTTGTCTTTTTTTTTTTTTTAAATAGGAATTTGAGCTCACTGCACATTTTTCTCCCCTCCTGTCTGGGACCATCTATCCTGAACCCCATCATAAAGGTCAGTGGTGCTAGCTGGGCACCATCTAGTTTTTCTTGTCACAGGGTAAATAAGGTCAGGGCTTGTATAGACTTGTTCCTTCTCTGAGCTTTTGTTTTGCTCCTGGTGAGTGGAGACCATAGTTGTGTCTTAGATGGCTGTTCATAAGCTCTTCAGACCCCAGATGCTACTCACTTCATTGGGATGCAGATTATGATTTTTGTGAACTACATTATGCTAATTGGCTGAGTTTTCCCATGAGACTATGGTCCTGAGTTTTCACGCCAAGGAAACAATCTTGCCAAGTGTTTTCTTATGGCTGTGGAGTATCCTTATTTGTGTCTTCAGTGAATATATGTGCCTGCGCCCACGTATTTATATTAACACATATCTACAGATACTTCTCTCTCTTTTCTCACCTACGTACACATCTGTAACAATCTATATATACCAATGTGTCCATACCTATCCATATGTGCTCAAATATTCATTTTTACTTTGGTTGTAGTGTGGTTACTACACCCACATTTGGTCCCACTTTTCCCACCATCAAAAATAAATGAATGAATGAATGAAAAATAAATAAATAAATAAAAGTCTCTACTATGGAGCCCTGGTGGCACAGCGGTTAAGAGCTAGGCTACTAACCAAAAGGTCAGCAGTTTGAATCCACTAGCTGCTCCTTAGAAACCCTGCGGGGGACTTCTACTCTGTCCGATAGGGTAGCTATGTGTCGAAATCGACTCCACAGAAAGCTTACTTTCTCCTCCGCTTCCTCCCTTGTAACCACCAATGAACATTATTGCCGTTGTTAAGTGCCCTTGTGTGGAATTTGACTCATATTGACCCTATCTATGTACAGCAGAAGAAACAGTGCCCAGTCCTGTGCCATCCTCATAATCATTGTTATCCCTGAGCACATCATTGAAGCCACTCTGTAAATCCATCTCCTTGAGGTTCTTCCTCTTTTTCACTGACCCTCTATTTTATAAAGCATGATGTCCTTCTCCAGGGATTGGCCCCTCCTGATCACATGTCCAAAGTACTTGAGACAAAGTCTCTCCATTCTTGCTTCTAATGATTTCTGGCTGTACATATTCATAAACAGATTTATTCCTTCTTCTGGTGGTCCATGGTATATTCAGTATTCTTGCCAACACCGTAGTTCACATCCTTCTTTTTGGTCTTCCTTATTCATTGTCCAGCTTTCGCATGCATATTAGCTGATTGAAAACAACATGGCTTGAGTCAGACACACCTTAGTCCTCAAAGTGGCATCTTTGCTTTTTAACACTTCAAAGAGGTTTGTTGCAACAGATTTTCCCCATGCAATATGTCGTTTGATTTCTTGACTGCTGCTTCCATAGGCATTGATTGTGGATCCAAATAAAATGAAATCCTTGACAACTTCACTATTTTCTCCGCTTACCATGTTGTTGCTTATTGGTTTTTTGTTTTCTTTATGTTGGTGTACAATTCCTACTAAGGCTACAGTGTTTGATCTTCATCAGTAAGTGCTTTAATTCCTCTTCACTTTCAGTAAGCAAGGTTGTGTCATCTGCATATTACTGGTTGTTGATGGCACTTCCTCCAATCCTGACATCACAGTCGCCTTCATATGGTCCAGATTTTTGGATTATTTGCTCAGTGTACAGATTGAATAATTATGGTGAAAGGATACAAACTTGATGCAAAACTTCCATGACTTTAAATCACACAGTATCTCCTGGTTCTCTTCAAAAAACTGCCTATTTGTCTAAGTAGGTTCTACAAAAGCACAATAAAGGGTTCTGAAATTCCCATTCTTCCAATGCTGAAAATAATTTGTTATGATCTACACAGTCAAATGTCTTTACATAGTCAATAAAACACAGGTAAACATCTTTCTAATACTCTCTGTTTTCAACCAAGATCCAGCTTACATCAGTAATGGTATCCCTTCTTCGTTTACTTTTCTAAATCCAGCTTAAATTTCTGACAGTTCCCAGGTGATGTACTGCTGTAACCGTTTTTGAAATATCTTTAGCAAAATTTAAATTGTGTGAGATATTAACGATGCTGTTGTTGTTGTTAGGTGCCCTTAAGTCAGTTTTGACTCACTCTTACCCTATATACAACAGAGTGAAAACACTCCAGGTCCTGTGGCATCCTCATGATCATTGTTATGCGTTAGCCCATTGTTGGAGCCACCAGGTCAGTCTATCTCCTTGAGGGTCTTCCTCTCCTTTGCTTACCCTACACTGTACTAAGCATGACATCCTTCTCCAGGGACTGGTCCCTCCTGAAAATACGTCCAAAATATGTCAGACCAAGTCTCACCGTTCTTGCTTCTAAGGAGCATTCTGGCTGTACTCCTTCCAAGACAGGTTTGTTCATTCTTTTGGCAGTCTGTGGTATATTCAACATTCTTCACCAGCAGTATAGCTCAAAGGCATCAATTCTTTGGTTTTTCTTATTCATTGCCCAGCTTTCACATGCGTATGAGGCAACTGAGCACACCATTGCTTGGTAGGCGCATCTTAGTCCTTAAGGTAACATTTTTGCTTTTTAACGCTTTAAAGAGGTCTTTAGCAGCAGATTTTCCCAGTACAATGCATCATTTGATTTCTTGACTGGTGTTTCCTTAGCCGTTGATTGTGGATCCAAGCAACATGAAATCCACAACAACTTCGATCTTTTCTCTTTTTATCATGACGTTCCTTATTGGTCCGGTTGTGAGGATTTTTGTTTTCTTTATGTTGAGGTGCAGTCTATATTGAAGGCTATAGTCTTTGATCTTCATCAGTAAGTGCTTCAGGTCCTCTCCACTTTCAGCAAGCAAGGTTGTGTCATCTGCATCACACAAGTTGTTAATGAGTCTTCCTCCAATCCTGATGCCCCCTTCTTCTTCATATAGTCCAGCTTCTCAGATTATTTGCTCAGCATACAGATTGAATAAGTGTGGTGAAAGGATACAAACTTGATGCACACCTTTCCTCACTTTAAACCAAGAACTATATTCCCTTGTTCTCTTGAAATGAATGCCTCTTGTTCTATGTACAGGTTCCTCATGAGCACAGTTAAGTGTTCTGGAATTTTCATTGTTTGCAATGTTATCTGTAATTTGTTATGATCCGCACAGTTGAATGCCTTGGCATAGTCAATAAAACACAGGTAAACATCATCCTGGTTTTCTCTGCTTTTAGCCAGCATTCATCTGACCTCAGCAATGATATCCCTAGTTCCACGCCCTCTTACGAATCCGGCTTGAATTTCTGGCAGGTCCCTCTCAGTGTAGTACTGCAACTGCTTTTGAATGATCTTCAGCAAAATTTTACTTGTGTGTGATGTTATTGATATTGTTTTATAATTTGCACATTTGGTTGGATCACCTTTCTTTGGAGTAGGCATAAATATGGATCTCTTCCAGTCAGTTGGCCAGGTAGCCCTCTCCCAAATTTCTTGGCATAGATGAGTGAACACTTCCAGTGCTGCATCCATTTGTCGAAACATCTCAATTGGTATTGTGTCAGTTCCTGGAGACTTGTTTTTTACCAGTGGCTTCAGTGCAGCTTGGAATTCTTCAGTCAGTACCATCAGCTCCTCTTCAAATGCTGACTCCTAAAATGATAGAATTTCAACCAACTGTTTTTGACAGAGATTCTGTGAATTCCTTCCATCTACTTTTGATGCTTCCCATGCTGTTCAGTATTTTGCCCACAGAATCATTCACTATTGCAACTCTAGGCATGAATTTTTTCTTCAGTTCTTCTACCTTGCAAAATGCTGAGTGTGTTCTTCCCTTTTGGTTTTCTAACTCCAGATCTTTACACATGTCTTTATAATACTTTGTCTTCTCAGGCCACCCTTTGAAATCTTCTGTTTAACTCTTTTATTTCATCATTTCTTCCTTGCACTTTAACTATTTTACATTCAACAGCAAGTTTCAGAGTCTTTTCTGACATCCATTTTGGTCTTTTCTTTCTTTCCTGTCATTTTAAGGACCTTTTGCTTTCTTCATGTATGACGTCCTTGATGTCATTCCACACCTCATGTGGTCTTCAGTCATTAGCGTTCGTTGTGTTCAGTCTGTTCTTGAAATTGTCTCTAAATTTATGTGGGATGTACTCAAGGTCGTATTTTGGCTCTTGTGGACTTGTTCTAATTTTCTTCAGCGTCATCTTGAACAGCATATGTGTACTTGATGATCTGTTCTGCTGTCAGCCCAGTGCCTTGTTCTGACTCATGATATTGAGCTTTTCCACTGTCTCTTTAAACAGATATAACCAATTTGATTCCTGTGCATTCCATCTGGTGAGGTCCACATGCTTAGTTGCAGTTTATGTTGTTGAAAAAAGTATTAGAAATGATTAAGTTCTGGATCTTGCAAAATTCTGTAATGTGATCTCTGGCACAGTTTCTATCACCAAGACCTTATTTTCCAACTAATGTTACTTCTTCATTGTTTCCAACTTTTGCCTTCTACTCACCAGTAACTATCAATGCATGTTAATTGCATGTTTGATCAATTTCAGACTGCAGAAGTTGGAAAGAATCTTCAATTTCCTCATCTTTGGCATTAGTTTATGACAGGTAAATTTGAATAGTAGTCATATTAACTGGTTTTTCTTGTAGACATATAGATATTATATTAACTGGTTTTTCTTGTAGACATATAGATACTATATTATCTTTGACAGAGTTGTACTTCAGGATAGATCTTGAAATGTTCTTTTTGGTGATGAATGGGACACCATTCTTTTTCAATTTGCATTTCTGGCATGGTAGACCATAGGCTTGTGTAATTCAAAATGGCCATTATCCATCCATTTCCACTAACTAATTACTACGACATTGATCTTTATGCATTCCATTACATTTTTTAGGACCTCTAATTTTCCTGTATTCACATTTTGTACAGTCCACATTCCAATTATTAATGGATGATTGCAGTTTCTTCTCATTTTGAATCATGCCACATGGGCAAAAAAAGGTCCCCATAGCGTTACTCCATCCATGTCATTAAGATGGACTCTATGTGGAGGAGTTACCTCTTCCTGAGTCGTATTTTTGAGGTCCTTCCAACTTAAGGGCCCATCCTCTGGCACTATATCAGACAATGTTCTGTTGCTATTGATAAGATATTTACTGGCGTAGCTTCCAGCATCACAGCAACATGCTAGCCACCATAAAGTATGACAAAATGATAGATGAGTGAAAGAAGGATCATACATTTGTCCTTATATGCTTCACTTATTTCTCTTGGCATTATGCCCTGTGTCTATACATACTATAATATGTTTTGCAGACTCATCCTCGTTCTTTATGGTTGTGTAGTATTTCATTGTATGTATGTACCACAATTTGCTTACCCATTCAAACACTGATTTACACTTTGGTGATTTCATTTATCTGCTACTGTAAGTAAAGCAGCAATGAACATAGGTGTGCATATGTCTTTTCATGTCATTATTTTTAGGTCTCTAGGGTATATACCTCCTATGCATCTGTAAGTTTGCTGTGCTGTGGTGGCTTGAATGTTGTTTTGATGCTGGAAGCCATGCCACCAGTATTTCAAATACTAACAGGGCCACCCATGGTGGACAAGTTTCAGCACAGCTTCCAGACTAAGAAAAACTAGGAAGAAGGCTTGGTGGTCTATTTTTGAAAACAGTCAGTAAAAACCTTATGAATAGTAAAAAAAAAAAATTAGTAGCAGAACATTATCTGATAAAGTGCCAGAAAATGAGCCTCTCAGGTTGGAAGGCACTCAAAAGATGACCAGGGAAGAGCTGTCTCTTCAAAGTGAGTGAACCTTAATGGCTTTGATGGAGTAAAGCCTTTGGGAACTTCATTTGCTATGGCCATGACTCAAAATGAGAAGAAGCTGCTATAAATATACATTAATAATTGTAAAATTAAATGTATGAAGTATGACTCTAGGAAAACAGGAAGTCATCAAAAGTGAAATGAACTCATAAACATCGATATCTTAGGCATTAGTGAGCTTAAATGGACTGGTAATGGCCATTTTGAATAGGACAATCATATGGTATACTATACCAGATATGACAAATTGAAGAATAATGCAGTCATTATCAAAAATAACATTTCAAGATCTATCCTGAAGTACAGTGCTGTCAGTGATAGGATAATATCCATACACCTACAAGGAAACCAGTAAATAGAACAATTATTCAAATTTACACATCAACCACACATGTCGAAGATTAGGAAATTGAAGATTTTTACCAACATCTCCAGTACGATATTGATTAAACATGCAATAAAGATGCATTAATAATTACTGGTGACTGGAATGTGAAAATTGGAAACAAAGAACAATTGATGGTTGGAAAATATGGACTTAGTGATAGAAATGATCCTAGAGATCACATGGTAAAATTTTGAAAGAATAACATGTCCTCCCGATGTTGGTGGGGTGAGTTTTCCCAGTTTATGTGCTGTACTAGCTACTCCTCTCCCCTGCTTCTGGACTCACCCTTACTGCAAGAACCTCAGCTGCCAAAGAGAGTTCTCAGATCTCAGTCTGTGCTTGTTTTTATTCGTTGTTCAGTAGATTAATTGCTGGGGGACTAAATGGGAGCATCTACCTATTTTGCTATTTTGCTCCATCCCTCTCCACCCATTCTTATATAAGGCTTTCCATGTCCCTTTACATGCAAAATTAAGACCCTCTAAAAACAATAAAAACAATAGGCAAGGGAAATATTTTTTCCAAAAGTAACACTTAGCAAGGCGATAACAGAGGAAAAGGATTCCTAATTGGATTTGTTAGGAATACCTGTCTGGAATGGCTTCAAAATTTTAAAGATAAGTCTGAGTGAACATGGTAACTACCTGAGGTGGACATGGTTGATGTGAAGCCCCATGTATCAGCTCCATAAGATGTTTAACAGAGGTGTTAGTCACTCAAATTGAGCTGAATGTTTACAATCGCCCTTATCCCTACCCTTTTACATCAGTCGGTGAAATATTTTTAACACGAGAGCACAAAAGTTCCTTCTCCTCTATTTTTGTTGTTAATTTTTAATTGTGCTTTAAGTGAAAGTTTACAAATCAAGTCAGTCTCTCATACAAAAACTCATACACACCTTCCTATGTACTCCTAATTGCTCTCTCACTAATGAGACAGCACACTCTTCCTCTCCACTCTGTATTCGTCGTGTCCATTCAGCCAGCTCCTGTCCCCCTCTGCCTTCTCATCTCACCTGCAGACAGCAGCTGCCCACATAGTCTCATGTGTCTACTTGATCCAAGAAGCTCATTAAATGCTTCACCAGTATCATTTTCTATCCCATTGTCCAGTCTAATCCCTGTCTAGAGAGTTGGCTTTGGGAATGGTTTCTGTCTTTGACCAACAGAAGGTCTGGGGACAATGACCTCCGGGGTCTTTCTAGTCTCAGTCAGACTGTTAAGTCCAGTCTTTTTATGAGGATTTGGGGTCTGTATCCCACTGCTCTTTTGCTCACACAGGGGTTCTCCGTTGTGTTCCCTGTCAGGGCAGTCATCAGTTGTAGCTAGGCACCATCTAGTTCTGGTCTAAGGCTGATGTAGTCTTTGGTTTTTGTGGCCCTTTCTGTCTCATGGGCTCACAATTACCTTGTGTCCTTGGTGTCCTTCATTCTCCTTTGCTCCAGGTGCATTGAGACCAATTGATGCATCTTAGATAGCCACTTGCTAACGTTTAAGACCCCAGACACCACTTTCCAAAGTGGGATGCAGAATGTTTTCTTAATAGATTTTATTATGCCAGTTGACTTACATGTCCCCTGAAACCATGGTCCCCACACCCCCACCCCTGCTACGTTGGCCTTTGAAGCTTTCAGTTTATTCAGGAAACTTCTTTGCTTTTGGATTAGCCTAGTTGTGCTCACCTCTCCTGTATTGTGTGTTGTCTTTCCCTTCAACTAAAATAATTATTGTCTACTATCTAATGAGTGAATACCCCCTCCCTCAATCCCTTCCCACTCTCGTAACCATCAAAGAATAGTATCTTCTCTGTTTAAACTGTTTCTCGAGTTCTTATAATAGTGGTCTTATACAATGTTTGTCCTTTTGCAACTGACTAATTTCACTCAGCATAATGCCTTCCAAACTCCTCCATGTTATGAAATGTTTCACAGATTCATTGTTGTTCTTTATCGAATTGTAGTATTCCATTGTGTGAACATACCATAATTTATTTATCTATTCATCCATTGATGGGCACCTTGTTTGCTTCCATCTTTTTGCTATTGTAAACAGTGCTGCAATGAACACGGGTGTGCATATATCTGTTCCTGTAAAGGCTCTTATTTTTCTACGATATATTCCAAGGAGTGGGATTGCTGGATTGTAAGGTAGTTCTATTTCTGGCTTTTTAAGAAAGTGCCAAATCAATTTCCAAAGTGGTTGTACCATTTTACATTCTCTCCAGTGGTGTATAAGTGTTCCATGCTCTCCACAGATTCTCCAACATTTTTGTTTTGTGTTTTTTTGGATTAGTGCCAGCCTTGTTGGAGTGAGATGGAATCTCATTATAGTTTTGATTTGCATTTCTCTAATGGCTAATGATCGTGAACATTTCCTCATGTTATCTGTTAGCTACCTGAATATCATTTCTAGTGAAGTGTCTCTTCATACCCTTTGCCCATTTTTTAATTGGCTTATTTGTCTTTCTGTAGTTGAGTTTTTGCAGTACCATATAGATTTTAGAGATCAGACGCTGATCAGAAATGTCGTAGCTAAAAACTTTTTCCCAGTCCATAGACAATCTTTTTACTCTTTTGGTGAAGTCTTTGGACGAGCATAGGTGTTTGATTTTTAGGAGCTCCCAGTTATCTAGTTTCTCTTCTGGTGTTTGTGGATTGTTAGTAATGTTTTGTATACTGTTTATGCCATGTATTAGGGCTCCTAACACTGCACCTAACTTTTCATCCATGATCTTTATCATTTTAGATTTTATATTCAGATCTTTGATCCGTTTAGAGTTTGTTTTTCTGCATGATGTGACCTATGGGTCTTGTTTCATTTTTTTGCAGATGGATATCCAGTTATACCAGCACTATTTGTTAAAGAGACTGTCTTTTCCCCATTTAACTGACTTTGGGAATTTGTCAAATATCAGCTGGTCATAGGTGGATGAATTTAAATGTAGATTCTCAATTCCGTTCCATTGGCCTATGTATCTGTTGTTGTACCAACCAGGCTGTTTTGACTACTGTGGCAGTATACTAAGTTCTAAAATCAGGTAGTGTGAGGCCTCCCACTTTGTTATTCTTTTTCAGTAATGCTTTACTTATCCAAGGCCTCTTTCCCTTCCATATGAAGTTGGTGATTTGTTTCTCTATCTCATTAAAAAATGTTGTTGGAATTTAGATTGGAATTGCATTGTATCTATAGATCGCTTTTGGTAGAATAGACATTTTTACAATGTTAAGTCTTCCTATCCACGAGCAAGGTATGTTTTCCCACTTATGTAGGTCTCTTTTGGTTTCTTGCAGTAGCGTCTTGTAGTTTTCTTTGTATAGGTTTTTTACGTCTGTAACAAGATTTTATCTTCTTGGGGGCTACTGTAAATGGCATTGATTTCATGATTTCCTTTTCAATGTTCTTTTTGTTGGTGTAGAGGAATCCAACTGATTTTTGTATGTTTATCTTGTGTCCTGACCCTCTGCTGAACTCTTCTATTAGTTTCAGTAGTTTTCTGGAGGATTCCTTAGGGTTTTCTATGTATAAGATCATGTCATCTGCAAACAGAGATACTTTTACTTCTTCCTTGCCAATCTGGATGCCCTTTATTTCTTTACCTAGCCTACTTGCTCTGGCTAGGATTTCTAGCACGATGTTGAATAAGAACGATGATAAAGGGCATCCTTGTCTGGTTCCCGATCTCAAGGGGATGCTTTCAGACTCTCTCCTTTAGGTGGAAATTGGCTTTTGGCTTTGTATAAATGTCCTTTTATATGTTGAGGAATTTACCATCTATTTCTATTTTGCTGAGAGTTTTTATCATGAATGGGTGTCGAACTTTGTCGAATTCCTTTTTTGTATCAATTGATAAGATCATAAGGTTCTTGTCTTTTGTTTTATTTATATGCTGGATTGCATTAATTGTTTTTCTAATGTTGAACCATCCCTGCATACCTGGTATGAATCCCATTTGGTCATGGTGAATTATTTTTTTGATATAATATATTGTTGAATTCTATTGGCTAGAATTTTGTTGAGGATTTTTGCATTTAAGTTCATGAAGGATATAGGTCTGTAATTTTCTTTTTTTTGTGGTGTCTTTACCTGGTTTTGGTATCAGGGATATGCTGGATTCATAGAATGAGTTTGCGAGTATTCCATCTTCTTCTATCCTCTGAAATACCTTTGTAGTAGTGGTGTTAACTCTTCTCTGAAAGTTTGGTAGAACTCTTCAGTGAAACTGTCTGGGCCAGGGCTTTTTTTTTTTAACTGGGAGTTTTTTAAACTACCTTTTCAATCTCTTCTTTTGTTTGGGGTCTATTTAGTTGTTCTACCTCCATTTGTGTTAGTTTAGGTAGTTAGTGTGTTTCTGGAAATTCATCCACTTCTTTTAGGTTTTCGAATTTCTTAGAGTACAATTTTTCATAGTAGTCTGATATGATTCTTTTAATTTCAGCTGGGTCTGTTGTGATATTACCCATGTCATTTCTTATTCAGTTTATTTGCTTCCTCTCCTGTTTTTCTTTTGTCAGTTTGGCCAATGGTTTATCAAATTTGTTAATTTTTTCAAAGAATCAGCTTTTGGGCTTATTAACTCTTTCAATTGTTTTTTTGGTTCTCTATTTCATTTAATTCTGCTCTAATTTTTATTATTTGCTTTCTTCTGGCGCCTGAGGGTTTCTTTTGTTGCTCTCTATTTGTTCAGGTTGTAGGGATAGTTCTTTGATTTTGGCCCTTTCCTCTTTTTGGATGTGTGCATTTATTGATATATACTGACCTCTGAGCACTGCTTTTGCTGTGTCCCAAAGGTTCTGATAGGAAGTGTTTTCATTCTTATTGGATTCTAAGACATCCTTAATGTCTTCTATAATCCAGTCGTTTTTGAGCAGGGTATTGTTTAGTTTCCAAGTGTTTAATTTCTTTTCTCTGCTTTTTCTGTTATTGGTTTCTACTTTTATGGCCTTATGTTCAGAGAAGGTGCTTTGTAGTATTTCAGTGTTTTGGATTCTGCCAAGGCTTGCTTTATGACCTAATGTGTGGTCTACTCTAGAAAATGTTCCATGTGCACTAGAAAAGAAAGTATACTTGGCTGTTGTTAGGTGGAGTGTTCTGTATATGTCTGTGAGATCAAGTTGGTTGATTGTGGCATTTAGATCTTCTGTGTCTTTATTGAGCTTCTTTCTGGATGTTCTGTCCTTCATCAAAAGTGGTGCATTGAAGTCTCCTACTATAATTGTGGAGCTGTCTATCTCACTTTTCAATGCCATTAGAGTTTGTTTTATGCACCTTGCAGCCCTGTCGTTCAGTGTGTAAATATTTAATATGGCTATATCCTCCTGGTATAGTGTCCCTTTATCATTATAAAGCATCCTTTCTTATCCTTTGTGGTGGATTTAACTGTATAGTCTATTTTGTCAGAAATTAGTTTTTCCTCTCCTGCTGTTTTTTGATTGTTGTTTGCTTGACATATTTTTGTCCATCCTTTGAGCTTTTTTTTTTTTTTTGAGCTTTAGTTTGTATCTCAGTCTAAGGTTTGTCTTTTGTAGGCAGCATATAGACAGATTGTGTTTTTTAATCCATGCTACCACTCTCTGTTTCTTTACTGGTGCATTCAGTCCATTTACAGTCAGCGTAATTATGGATAGGTATGAGTTTAGTGCTGTCATTTTGATGACTTTTATTGTGTGTTGTTGACAGTTTCTTTTTCCTGCTTAATTTTCCTCTCATTTGTTGTAGCTGATTTTGTTTTTGCTGAGTATTTTTTCTTGTATTTTATTTTGATGAGTAGGATTGTTAGTCTCCTTTTCAGCTACCTTAATATTAACCCCTTATTTTTCTAGGTTTAAATGTAAATTTTAATTCTTTATAACATCTTGACTTCCTCCACATATGAAAGATCTATGGCTACATTTCTTAGTCCCTCTTTACTGTTTTAATGTTGTTTTCTTTTGTATAATGGTTTTGCTGTTTCCTTGTTTTGGACATTTTTTTATCTTGATTTATTTTTGTGATTTCCCTATCTAAATTGACATCTGGATGTTCTGTCCCGTGTTCTAGTCTTGGGTTTATATCTGTTATTATTGATTTTCTAACCACAGAACTCCCTTTAGTATTTTTTGTAGTTTTGGTTTGGTTTTTACAAATTCCCTAAACTTCTGTTTACTGGAAATGTCCTAATTTCACTTTCATATGTGAGAGACAGTTTTGCTGGATATATGATTCTTGGCTGGCAATTTTTTTCCTTCAGTGCTTTATGTAAGTCATCCCATTGCCTTCTTGCTTGGATAGTCTCTGGAGAATAGTCTGAGTTTATTCTTATTGACTCCCCTTTGTAGGTGACTTTTCGCTTATCCCTAGCTGCTCTTAAAATTCCCTTTTTAACTTTGGTTTTGTCAAGTTTGATTATAATATGTCTTGGTGATTTCTTTTGTGATCTACCTTAAGTGGAATTTGATGAGCATCTTGGATAGATATCTTCTCATCTTTTATGATATCAGGGAAGCTTTCTGCCAACAAATCTTCAACAATTCTCTATGTATTTTCTGTTATCCCTCCTTGTTTGGGTACTCCAATCACTTGTATGTTCTTTCTTTTGATAGAGTCCCACATGATTCTTATGGTTTCTTCATTTTTTTTTAATACTTTTTTTGATTTTTCTTCAAATATTTTAGTGCCAAGTGTTTTATCTATCTTCAGTCTCACTAATTCTGCCTTCCACTTCCACAATTCTGCTTCTCTGACTTTCTGTTGAGTTGTCTAATTCAGTAATTTTATTACTAATCTTCTGAATTTCCATTTACTCTCTCTCTAGGGATTCTTACAGCTTATTAAGTTTTTCATTATGTTCTTGAATAACCTTTTTAATTTCTTAAACTGCTTTATCTGTGTGTTCCTTGGCTTGTTCTGTGTTTTTCCTGATCTTCTTCCTGATGTCTTGAAGAGTTCTGTATATTAATCTTTTGTATTCTGCATCTGGTAGTTTCAGGAAGGAACCTTCATCCAGAAGATACCTTGATTCTTCCTTTTGAGAGCTTGTTGAAGTGATCATGGTCTGATCTTTATGTGATTTGATATTGAATGTTTTCTTCAAGCCATCTATAAATTATTGTGTCAGTTTATGTTTGCTTACTGTATCCTAGCTTCTTGTTTGTGTTTTTGATATGTCCAAATAGGATGTTGAGTGAGCTAACTTGATTATTTTTGCCTTTGAAGCTCTAAATTCCTGTCACCTGTTGGCTAGAGCTTTTATCAAGTATATAAGCCTAGGAGTCCATTCACTTTTCTTGTATGGATTCAGCTCAGGTGTCTAGGTATTTGGTCATCAAGTGTGTGGTGCAGGGTGTGTCCTACAGTCTTAGAGGTGCAGGATTGATTGGTGTAGGTACTGATATCTGATTGTAGCAGGGGGTCACACACTGAACAAGACAGGAGTCTGATATTTTTCTCCTGAGGGCCTGTGAGGAAAGCATGTCCCTGTTCTGTAGAGCTCACAGGTGGGCAACTTTTGCAGTTGGAACATGGGCACCCAATTCCTTTTGATGTAAGGACTGGGAGGTACCAGGTACCCTTGGACCCCTGTTGCAAGTGGCTGGATGAACTGAGTGGGGCCACCAATCCTTATGCCCCTGATGTGGGTAGGTGAACCCCGTGTTTAATAGGCAATGCTGTGTCAAACATGAAACACCCACTTCTCCACCGCACAGCTGAAACAGTTGTAGTCTGCCAAGAAGGGCTTTTCCTCCTGAAATGGGCCCACACACGTCCATGCAGGGGAGAAAGTTATTCAAAGTCCATGGACCATTTATGTCTGGACAGGAGCCATTTCTTTCTTGAGCTCCCCAGCTTAGTGTAGCTGGGAGATTATCTTTTCCCCCAATTGTGAGTTTATTGCTTCTCCAAGCAAGAAGAATGGCTCAGGGCACTCAGCAGAGCCTATCTCAGGCCCAGGAAAAAAGACAGCCCCTGAAGTTGGCTTGGGGGCTGGGGGCACAGTAAAAAAAAAAAAAAAAAAGCAAGTACTTAGCTTTTGCCAAGAGCACCATTCTTCTCTGGTTTTGGAGGTGTCAGTAGGCTGTGCAGCTCACTGTCTCTCCCTAAGGAAACTGCATGCAGAAAGCCATCATCATCCCACTGTGGTTGCTTCAGGGAATGTGTGTGAGGGTTCCCAGAGTTTCAGGTCCAGGAACTCCTCTCTGCTTCCCTCCCCTTGCCTCTCAGTCTGTTTTCTAACTTTGCCTTTGATGTTCAGAGCTCCTAGCTTGCATAAATATAATGGTTTCACTTGTTTTTTCAGGTCTTTTTTTTTTTAAGAAGTATCACTGAAAGTGCCTGACTACTCCACCATCTCGGCCCTGTCTTCCCTTCTCCTCTATTTGCACACTTTTGTGGAAATGGGAAAGACTTTAAAAATAATGAAAACTACCTAAAATAGACAAACAAACAAATCATAAAATCATGTAACAGATTTCATCAACATTGGTGAAAACCAGGAATTAACATTATAAGCAGTCCCTGAATGGTGCAAATGGTTAACATGCTGAACTGCTAACCAAAAGTTTGGAAGTTCAAATCCACCCTGTTGCACCTCAGAAGAAATATCTGGCATAAAACTAGCCATTGAAAGTCTTATGGAGCACACATCTACTCTGACACACATAGGATCACCATGAGTTGGAATCCACTCCATGGCAACTGTTTCCGGATTTGGCATCATAAAGAGAACAGAACATTTGAAGAATATTTTGATGACAGGATGCAATTGAGAAAACAAGTTGATAATCTTGACTAGCCAAAAATTTACACAGGAAAAATGATAAAAGCTTCCATAAGAGATTCTTATAATGATTTATCCTCAGAACAAGAGGGACAAGGAAAGTATAAGTCATGAGAATGGCAGTTGGGATGGAATGGAAGGCAAACTGAAGTGGTCAAGAAGTACTGCCCTTCTGAAATATGTTTAATAAGTTGATATAGGAAAAAAATTCCTGTTTTTAAAATATTTTCAGAGCAAGGATAAAAAAGAAACTGAGTATACTGAAGTTACTTAAAACAAGCCAACAAACTTGGAAAGAATTTTTAGTATGACAAAGAATTGTTATAAAGACATAAGAACAAAAATCACACAACATTAAAACTTTAATTAAGTTAAAGTAAAAAGCAAGAATAGTATTATTGCTTCTAATTTTTATCATTTCTCAACTTTCTACTTAATGAAATAAGACGAGAAAAATAATTGCAGTATAAACATAGAAATTACAATAAATTTATCAAAGTATGCAGAAGTTACAATTGTCTACCTAGAAATTATAGAAGATAGTATTGAAGAACTCTAATGAGCAAGTTAGTTTAGCAAAGTAGTCCTATACAGGAATGTAAAATGCATTTTTTTCAAGAAAGTATTAATTTTAAGGAGTATAATGCAAAAAATCTGATTCACAACTGTATATATAAATACGCATATAAGGAAATATAAAATGTATATGATGAAATAATAAAGCTTGTTGAAGAATTATCCTAATCAAAATATGAATGTAATTTACAAAGAATAATTTCAAAATCATTTGAAATGAAAAAAAAGTGCAAGAAAAGATCTTCCTGTAAAACATAGTTCATCCTTTGTATTTTATATCATTATGAAATTTCTGTTTCATGGTATGAAGTGAACAATAATAAGAATTTTTTTATTAAAAAAACTTTCATCAATAGTCCAATAAGATGATCTCCAACTTTGATGTAAACATTAGGTTTATGAAAAATATTTTAATTAATTACATGAAGCCATATATCTCAGTTACCTTAGGAAATAAAACCTGTTCATACCTTTAAACTATTGATTATTTAATGGATAAATGATTTCGTGATAAACACTTTTTTTTCCCTCCCTGTCCAATCCACCTCATTCTTTTTTTATCATCTCTCTCAGTATATGATTCAACAATCTTATATAGAATTCCAGGTACATTCTGAGGGTTTACAAAGCAATTTCCTTTTCAGCCGTGACTTAAGAAGGTGATCCTGACACAATTTTTTTTCCTCATCTTAAAGAATATAAGGACAAAATATGAAAAGCTAATATTTTCTGTGTGTATATTATATATATATAAAATAAATACACATAATCTATTTGTGTTATATATAGATATATATATAGAGAGAGAGAGACCCCCTGTGTCTGTCAGTTTCTTGTACTGTGTGGGCTTGTGTGTTGCTGTGATGCTGGAAGCTATACCATCAGTATTCAGATACCAGCAGGGTCACCCATGGAGGACAGGTTTCAGCTGAGCTTCCAGACTAAGACACACTCAGAAGAAGGACCCTGCAGTCTACTTCTGAAAAGCGTTAGCCAGTGAAAACCTTATGAATAGCAGTGGAACATTGTCTGATATACTGTTGGAAGATGAGCCCCCAGGTTGGAAGGCACTCAAAAGATGACTGGGAAAGAGCTGCCTCCTCAAAGGAGAGTCGACCTTAATGACATGGATGGAGTAAAGCTTCCGGGACTTTCATTTGCTGATGCGGCACGACTCAAAATGAGAAGAAACAGCTGCAAACATCCATTAACCATTGGACCTGGAATGTATGAAGTACAAATCTAGGAAAATTGGAAATCATCAAAAATGAAATGGAACACATAAACATCGATATCCTAGGCATTAGTGAGCTGAAATGGACTGGTACTGGTCATTTTGATTTGGACAATCACATAGTCTGCTATGCTGGGAATGCCAATTTGAAGAGGAATGGTGTTGCATTCATGGTCAAAAAGAACGTTTCAAGATCTATCCTGAAGTACAATGCTGTCAATGATAGGAAAATATCCATACGCCTACAAGGAAGAACAGTTAATATGACTATTATTCAAATTTACGCACCAATCACTAGGGTCAAAGATGGAGAAATAGAAGATTTTTATCAGCTACTGCAGTCTGAAATTGATCGAACATGCAATAAAGATGCATTGATAATTACTGGCGATTGGAATGCAAAAGTTGGAAACAAAGAAGAAGGATCAGTAGTTGGAAAATATGGCCTTGGTGATAGAAACAATGCTGGAGATAGAATGATAGAATTTTGCAAGACCAACGACTTCTTCATTGCAAATACCTTCTTTCACCAACATAAACGATGACTGTACACATGGACCTCGCCAGATGGAACACACACAAATCAAATTGACTACATCTGTGGAAAGAGACGATGGAAAAGCTCAATATCATCAGTCAGAACAAGGCCAGGAGCCAACTGTGGAACAGACCATCAATTGCTCATATGCAAGCTCAAGCTGAAACTGAAGAAAATCAGAGCAAGTCCATGAGAGCCAAATTATGACCTTGAGTATATCCCACCTGAATTTAGAGACCATCTCAAGAATAGATTTGACGCGTTGAACACTAGTGACCGCAGACCAGACGAGTTGTGGAATGACATCAAGGACATCATCTATAAAGAAAGCAAGAGGTCACTGAAAAGACAGAAAAGAAAGAAAAGACCAAGATGGATGTCAGAGGAGACTCTGAAACTTGCTCTTGAACATCGAGCAGCTAAAGCAAAAGGAAGAATTGATGAAGTAAAAGAACTGAACAGAAGATTTCAAAGGTTGACTTGAGAAGACAAAGGAAAGTATTATAATGACATGTGCAGAGAGCTGGAGATGGAAAACCAAAAGGGAAGAACACGCTCGGCATTTCTCAAGCTGAAAGAACTGAAGAAAAAATTCAAGCCTTGAGATGCAATAGTGAAGGATTCCATGGGGAAAATATTAAATGATGTAGGAAGCATCAAAAGAAGATGGAATAATACACAGAGTCATTATACCAAAAAGAATTAGTCGATATTCAACCATTGCAAGAGGCGGCATATGATCAGGAACCGATGGTACTGAAGGAAGAAATCCAAGGTGCTCTGAAGGCATTGGTGAAAAACAGGCTCCAAGACTTGTTGGAATATCAATTGAGATGTTTCAACAAACAGATGCAGCGCTGGAGGTGCTCACTCGTCTATGCCAAGAAATATGGAAGACAGCTTCCTGGCCAACTGATTGGAAGAGATCCATATTTATGCCTATTCCCGGGACAGGCGATCCAACCTAATGTGGAAATTATAGAACAATATCGTTAATATCACATGCAAGCAAAATTTTGCTGAAGATCATTCGAAAATGACTGCAACAGTATATCGACAGGGAACTGCCAGAAATTCAGGCCACTTTCAGAAGAGGACATGGAACCAGGGATATCATTGCTGAGGTCAGATGGATCCTGGTTGAAAGCAGAGAATACCAGAAGGATGTTTACCTGTGTTTTATTGACTATGCAAAGGCATTCGACTGTGTGGATCATAACAAACTATGCATAACACTGTGAAGAATTCCAGAACACTTAATTGTGCTCATGAGGAACCTTTACATGGATCAAGAGGCCATTGTTCGGACAGAACAAGGGGATACTCCTTGGTTTAAAATCAGGAAAGGTATGTGTCAGGGTTGTATTCTTTCACCATACCTATTTAATCTATATGCTGAAAAATTAACCTGAGAAGCTGGACTATATGAAGAACAGGGCATCAGGATTGGAGGAAGACTCATTAACAACCTGTGTTATGCAGATGACACAACCTTGCTTGCTGAAAGTGAAGAGGACTTGAAGCACTTACTAAAGAAGATCAAAGACCACAGCCTTCAGTATGGATTACACCTCAACATAAAGAAAACAAAAATCCTAACAACTGGATCAATGAGCAACATCATGATAAACAGAGAAAAGATTGACGTTGTCAAGAATTTCATTTTACTTGGATTCACAGTCAACAGCCATGGAAGCAGCAGTCAAGAAATCAAAAGACGCATTGCATTGGGCAAATCTGCTGCAAAGGACCTCTTCAAAGTGTTGAAGAGCAAAGATGTCACCCTGAAGACCCTAAGGTGCATTTGACCCAAGCCATGGTATTTTCAATCGTCTCATATGCATGTGAAAGCTGGACAATGAATAAGGAAGACCAAAGAAGAGTTGACGCCTTTGAATTGTGGTGTTGGCGAGGAATACTGAATATACCATGGACTGCCAAAAGAACGAGCAAATCTGTCTTGGAAGAAGTGTGGTCAGAATGCTCCTTAGAGGCAAGAATGGTGAGACTGCATCTTACATACTTTGGACATGTTGTCAGGAGAGATGAATCCCTGGAGAAGGACATTATGCTCGGCAGAGTACAAGGTCAGCAGAAAAGAGGAAGACCCTCAACAAGGTGGATTGGCACAGTGGCTGCAACAATGAGCTCAAGCATAACATCGACTGTAAGGATGGCTCGGGACCAGGTAGTGTTTCATTTTATTGTGCATAGGGTCGCTATGAGTCTGAACTGACTCGACGGCACCTAACAACAACAACAGATATACAGAGAGAGAGAGAGAGAATAAATGTATTTTATTGCAGTCCCATGCTATAGAGAGAATTGGAGATCACCAGAATACCCTACAATAAGTAGATTGTCACACGGAATATCTATCAACAACAACACAGTCAAAATATAGAACATTTCCACCATCACAAGGGTACCTCTTGTTGCCCATTTATAGCCACATGCACCTCCCTCTCCCAGCCTATTTTTGACCCCTGATAAACTTGAGATGTTCTCTGTTTCAATAGTTTTAACATTTTAAGAATGTTATATAAAGGAAATATGGGGCCTTTTGGGATTTTTTTTTCTTTCCACTCAGCATAATTCTCTAGAGATTCATTGAAGCTGATATATCAATAGTTATTTCCTTTTTATTGCTAAAGAGTATTCCACGGTATGTGTGTACCACAGTTTGTTTAACATTCACTTGTTGAAAGACTTCAGAGTTTTCACAAAGTTTTGGCTGTTCGGAAAAAATTTGCTACGAGCACTCATATACAGGTTTTTTTTGTGAATATATATATATAATTATTTACATCTATAAAATAATGTCCAGGCACATCTAGCAGTGTCACTACTTTTTTTTTTTTAATTTTAGCAATCCTAATGGGTGTATAGTAATATTAGTTTGCATTTCCCTAATAGATATTGGTGTGGATCATGTGAATGAGAATTCCAGAACATGTAATTGTGCTCATGGGGAATCTGTACATGGATCAAGAGGCAGTTGTTCAAACAGAACAAGGGGATACTGCATGGTTTAAAGACAGGGATGGTGTGCATCAGAATTTCCTCTTGTCACCATACCTGTGCAATCTATATGCTGAGCAAATAATCCGAGAAGCTTCCCTATAAAGAAGAATGGGGCTTCAGGATTGGGGCAAGACTCACTAACAACTCGCATTATGCAGAAAATGCAACCTTGCTTGCTGAAAGCGAAGAGGACTTGAAGCACTTATTGATGAAGATCAAAGACCCCAGCCTTGAGTATGCATTACACCATAACATAAAGAAAATAAAAATCCTCACAACAGGACCAATAAGCAATATTATGATAAACAGGGAAAAGATTGAAGTTGTCAAGGATTTCATTTTCCTTGGATGCACAATCAATGGAGGCAGCAGTCAAGAAATCAAAAAACAGTGGGTCCAAGGTGGCAGAGTAGTCAGATGCTTCCGGTGGTCCCTCTTACAACAAAGACTCGAAATAAACAAGTGAATTGATTACATATGACAATCTGGAAGCCTTCAACATCAAGGCAAAGTTGAGGAATCAGACCGAGAGGCAGGGGGAGGGAGAGATGGTTCAGAAGCAGCAAGGAGTTGCCAGAACTGACAGGGCAGGAACCAGCATCCTACAGGCAAGAGCAACTGGCACTAGCATGATGAGGCAAGCAGTGGCATTAGGTATGCATTTTCCTCATTGGGAGAGACCGAGCAGCAGAGCATTCACTCACACCTCCAGAATCAGCAAAAAGCAGCCCTCTGAGCAAAAGATAAGTACTTGTGTATAACCTATCTCTTGGACCAAAAAACACCCCTTTGGAAAAAACTCTCTCCCATTTAACTGACCCCTCCTTGCTCTGCACCAGGTCCCAAGCCAGCTTCACTGATAGATGCTTTCCCTGGGGGGGGGGGGGGTAGAACCTGAGCCACCTTCCCAGCCTTGGAGAAGGAACAAATTAACAAATGGGAGGGAAAATAATCTGCCAGGTCCCCTAAGCTGGGAACTCAAGGCAAAGACAGCTCCTTTGACTAGGCACAGGCACAAGCGGTTCGCAGACTTTGATAGCCTTTTCACCCCCGCATAGACCTGTGTGGGCCCATTTCAACAGTGTAAGTCCTCATTAGCACAGTACAACAGGGTATATATCTGAAGTATGACTTCAACTGTTTCAGCTATATGGTGTAGAGGCAGATTCATGACATTTGGCACTGTTCTGCCTATTAAGCAGGGTCCTCACCTACACACATCAGAGGCCTGAGGACTGGTAGCTCCACCCACATCACGTAGCAACCCTTGACAGGGATCCAAGGATGAGTGGTGCCTCCCAGTCCTTACAGCCAAGAGCACTGGGTACCCATAGTCCAACTACAAAACCCACTCACATAGGCACCGTAGGGAACAGGGACATACTTTCCTCACAGACACTCAGGGGCAGTTGTCAGTCCCCTGTCTTGCTCAGTCTGTGACCCCCTACCGCAGCCAGATACCTGTGCCTACACCAATCACCTCTGCTTGTCTAAGACTGTAGGTGAGCGCCTGCACCACACACTTGTTGACCAACTACCTGGGTACCTGAGCTGAATCCATAAAAGAAAAGTAAACAGTCTCCTGGGCTCATATACCTAGTAATAGCTCTAACCACCTGAAGACAGGATGTTAGAGCTTCAGACGCACCAATAATTAAACTAGCTCACTTCTGCAGCCTATTTGGGCATACCAGAACAGGGGGAGATAACAGAAAACACAGAATTGTTGAAGAACTGTTGGCAGAAAACTCTCCTAATATTGTGAAAGATGAGAAGATATTTATCCAAGATGTTCATCGAACCCCACACAAGGAAGATCCCAAAAGAAAGTCACCAAGACATATTATAATCAAACTTGCCAAAACCAAAGATAAAGAGAATTTTAAGAAAGGATAGGGATAAATGAAAAGTTACCTACAAAGGAGAATCTTAAGACTAAGTCTGGACTACTAAGCAGAAACCATGCAGGAAGAAAGTAATCTGTTGCATTACTTTCGTAAATTTGATCCCATATAGATAGTTCTTAAAAGAGCATAATGCTCAAAGCAGCCAATTTTTTTTTGTTTGTTTGTTTTTTTACTAGTTAAGCCAAACCATTATTTTATTTTAAGAAGACTTCAGGGGATATATTTGGTTTAAGATTTAAGGATAATCTCAGGGCAATAGTTTCAGGGGTTCATTTACTCTCCATGGCTCCAGAAAGTCTGTAATCCATAAGAATTTGAGATTTTGTTCTGAATTTTTCTCTTTTGTTCAGGACTCTTCTATGGAATCTTTGATTAAAACGTTTAGTCATGATAGTCAAGCACCATCAAGTTCTTCTGGTCTCAAGCAAAGGAAGCAGGTGTTCATGGAGGCAATTAGCCACACTTTCTATATCCTCCTTCTATTTCTGGCTCTCCTTCTTTCTCTGTTGCTCTAGGTGAAAGAACCCAGGTGAATAGAGACCAATTAATGTGCCTTGGATGGATGCTTGCAAGCTTTTAAGACCCCAGGCACTACGCAATGAGCTAGGAGGTAAAACAGAACTACGAAACATGTTATTAGGTCACTTTAACTGGGAGGCTCCATGAACCATGACCCTAAATCTCCAAACCAAGGAAACAAATACCATGAGGTGATTGGTTATAGATAAGCAGCCTCAGCAGCTACTTTTGTTGTTGTTGTTGTTGTAAATACATCTATTTCACAACTTTTGCCAATTTTAACTTTTTACAGGTGTACAATTTATTTGCAGCAATTACAATAATCTACTCTGCAACCCAACCTTAGTCAATGCAATTTTTCCATCATTGTTAACTCCTTTTTCCCTGCCCCTGCCCCAAACCTGGTCAAAAAAAACAACTTTGCCTTCGAGTTGATTCCGACTTATGGCGACCCTGTAGGACGTAGTAGAAGAGCAGAACTGTCCCGGAGGTTTCCCAAGGAGCACCTGGTGGATTCAAACTGCTGAAATTTTGGTTAGCAGGGAAACTCTTAACCACTACGCCACCAGAGTTTCCCCATACCTGGTAAAAAAAAAAAAAAAAAAAAAAAAGCCACTAATAAGTGTTGGTTTCTGTACATTTGCCTTTTCTTGTCTTTTTTTTTTAATAATTTTTATTGTGCTTTAAGAAAGTTTACAAATCAAGTCAGTCTGTCACATATAAGCTTATACACACCTTACTCCATACTCCCACTTACTCTCCCCCTAATGAGTCAGCCCACTCCCTCCTTGCAGTCTCTTCTTTCATGACGGTTTTGTCAGTTTCTAACCCTTTCTACCCTCCTATCTCCCCTCCAGACAGGAGATGCCAACACAGTCTCAAGTGTCCACCTGATACAAGTAGCTCACTCTTCATCAGCATCTCTCTCCAACCCATTGTCCAGTCCCTTCCATGTCAGATGAGTTGTCTTAGGAAGTGGTTCCTGTCCTGGGCCAACAGAAGGTTTGGGGACCATGACCGCTGGGATTCTTCTAGTCTCAGTCAGACCATTAAGTCTGGTCTTTTTATGAGAATTTGGGGTCTGCATCCCACTGTTCTCCTGCTCCCTCAGGGGTTCTCTGTTGTGCTCCCTGTCAGGGCAGTCATCGGCTGTGGCCGGGCACTACCTAGTACTTCTGGTCTTAGGATGATGTAAGTCTCTAGTTCATGTGGCCCTTTTTGTCTCTTGGGCTCATAGTTATCGTGTGACCTTGGTGTTCTTCATTCTCCTTTGATCCAGGTGGGTTGAGACCAATTGATGCATCTTAGATGGCTGCTTATTAGCATTTAAGACCCCAGACTCCACACTTCAAAGTGGGATGCAGATGTTTTCATAATAGAATTATTTTGCCTATTGACTTACAAGTCCCCTTAAGCCATAGTCCCCAAACCCCTGCCCTTGCTCTGCTGGCCTTCGGAGCATTCAGTTTATCCCGGAAACTTCTTTGCTTTTGGTCCAGTCCAGTTGAGCTGACCTTCCCTGTATTGAGTGTTGTCCTTCCCTTCACATAAAGCAGTTCTTATCTACTAACTAATCAGTAAAAAACCCTCTCCCACCCTCCCTCCCTCCCCCCGCCCCGTAACCACAAAAGTATGTGTTCTCAGTTTATACTATTTCTCAAGAACTTGTAATAGTGGTCTTATACAATATTTGTCCTTTTGCATCTGACTAATTTCACTCAGCATAATACCTTCCAGGTTCCTCCATGTTATGACATGTTTCACAGATTCTTCACCGTCCTTTATCAATGCATAGTATTCCATTATGTGAATATACCATAATTTATTTAACCATTCATCCATTGATAGACACCTTGGTTGCTTCCAGCTTTTTGTTCTTGTAAACAGGGCTTCAATAAACATGGGTGTGCATATATCTGTTTGTGTGAAGGCTCTTGTATCTCTAGGGTATATTCCGAGGAGTGGGATTTCTGGGTTGTATGGTAGTTCTATTTCTAACTTTTTAAGAAAACGCCACATAGATTTCCAAAGTGGTTGTACCATTTTACATTCCCCCCAGCAGTGTATGAGAGTTCCAATCTCTCTGCAGCCTCTCCAACATTTATTATTTTGCATTTTTTGGATTAATGCCAGCCTTGTCGGAGTGAGATGGAATCTCATTGTAGTTTTAATTTGCATTTCTCTAATGGCTAATGATCGAGAGCATTTTCTCATGTATCTGTTAGCTGCTTGACTACCTTCTTTAGTGAAGTGCGTGTTCATATCCTTTGCCCACTTTTTGATGGGGTTGTTTGTCTTTTTGTGGTTGAGTTTTAACAGAATCATATAGATTTTAGAGATCAGGCACTGGTCAGAGATGTCATAGCTGAAAAATTTTTCCCAATCTGTAGGTGGTCTTTTTACTCTTTTGGTGAAGTCTTTAGATGAGCATAGGTGTTTGATTTTTAGGAGCTCCCAGTTATCTGGTTTCTCTTCGTCATTTTTGGTAATGTTTTGTATTCTGTTTATGCCTTATATTAGGGCTCCTAACGTTGTCCCTATTTTTCCTTCCATGATCTTCATCGTTTTATTCTTTCTGTTTAGGTCTTTGATCCACTTGGAGTTAGTTTTTGTGCATGGTGTGAGGTATGGGTCCTGTTTCATTCTTTTGCAAATGGATATCCAGTTATGCCAGCACCATTTGTTAAAAAGACTATTTTTTTTTTTCCCAATTAACTGACACTGGGCCTTTGTCAAATATCAGCTGTTCATATGTGGATGGATTTACATCTGGGTTCTCAATTCTGTTCCATTGGTCTATGTGCCTGTTGTTGTACCAGTACCAGGCTGTTTTGACTATGGTGGCTGTATAATACGTTCTAAAATCAGGTAGAGTGAGGCCTCCCACTTTCTTCTTCTTTTTCAGTAATGTTTTACTTATCCAGGGCTTCTTTCCCTTCCATATGAAGTTGGTGATTTGTTTCTCCATCACATTAAAAAATGTCATTGGGATTTGAATCGGAAGTGCATTGTGTGTATAGATGGCTTTTGGTAGAATAGACATTTTTACTATGTTAAGTCTTCCTACCCATGAGCAAGGTATGTTTTTCCACTTACGTAGGTCCTTTTTAGTTTCTTGCACTAGTACTTTGTAGTTTTCTTTGTATAGGTCTTTTACATCTTTTATTTTATCTTCTTGGGTATGGTATTGATTTGGTATGTGAATGGTATTGATTTGGTGATTTCCTCTGCGATGTTCTTTTTGTTGATGTAGAGGAATCTAAGTGATTTTTGTATGTTTATCTTATAACCTGAGACTCTGCCAAACTCTTCTATTAGTTTCAGTAGTTTTCTGGAGGATTCCTTAGGGTTTTCTGTGTATCAGATCATGTCATCTGCAAATAGAGATAATTTTACTTCTTCCTTGCCAATCCAGATGCCCTTCATTTCTTTGTCTAGCCTAATTGCTCTGGCTAGGACCTCTAGCACAATGTTGAATAAGAACGGTGATAAAGGGCATCCTCACCTGGTTCCCGTTCTCAAGGGAAATTTGCTTTCAGGCTCTCTCCATTTAGGGTGAAGTTGGCTGTTGGCTTTGTATAAAAAAAAAAAAAAATAGATGCCCTTTATTGTGTTGAGGAGTTTTCCTTCAATTCCTATTTTGCTGAGAGTTTTTATCATGAGTGGGTGTTGGACTTTGTCAAATGCCTTTTCTGCAACAATTGATAAGATCATGTGGTTTTTGTCTTTTGTTTTATTTGTATGGTGGTTTACCCCATTAATGGTTTTGGTAATATTAAACCAACCTTGCACACCTGGTATAAATCCCAGTTCGTTGTGGTGGATTATTTTTTTGATATGTTGTTAAATTCTATTGGCTAGAATTTTTTTGAGGATATTTGCATCTATGTTCATGAGGGATATAGGTCTGTAATTTTCTTTTCTTTTGGTGTCTTTACCTGGTTTTGGCATCAGGATATGGTGGCTTCATAGAATGAGTTAGGTAGTAGTCCATCATTTTCTATGCTTTGAAATACCTTTAGTAGTAATGGTGTTAACTCTTCTCTGAAAGTTGGTAGAACTCTGCAGTGAAGCTGTCCGGGCCAGGGCTTTTTTTTCTTGGGAGTTTTTTCATTACCTTTTCAATCTCTTCTTTTATTACGGGTCTATTTAGTTGTTCTACTTCTGATTGTGTTACTTTAGGTAGGTAGTGTTTTTCTAGGAATTCATCCATTTCTTCTAGGTTTGCAAATTTGTTAGAGTACAATGTTTCATAATAATCTGATATGATTCTTTTAATTTCAGTTGGGTCTGTTGTGATATGGCCCATCTGGTTTCTTATTCGGGTAATTTGTTTCCTTTCCTGTATTTCTTTAGTCAGTCTGGCCAATGGTTTATCAACTTTTTCAAAGAACCAGTTTTTGGCTTTGTTAATTCTTTCAATTGTTTTTCTGTTCTCTAATTCATTTAGTTCAGCTCTAATTTTTATTATTTGTTTTTGTTCAAGTTGTAGGGACAGTTCTCTGATTTTGGCTCTTTCTTCTTTATGTATGTGTGTATTTATCGTTATAAATTGACCTCTGAGCACTGCTTTTGCTGTGTCCCAGAGGTTTTGATAGGAAGTGTTTTCATTCTCATTGGATTCTATGAATTTCTTTATTCCCTCCTTAATGTCTTCTATAACCCAGTCTTTTTTGAGCAGGGTATTGTTCATTTTCCAAGTATTTGATTTCTTTTCCCTGATTTTTCTGTTACTGACTTCCACTTTTATGGCCTTGTGGTCTGAGAAGATGCTTTGTAATATTTTGATGTTTTGGATTCTTCAAAGGTTTGTTTTATGACCTAATATGTGGTCTATTCTAGAGAATGTTCCATGTGCACTAGAAAAAAAAGTATATTTTGCAGCTGTTGGGTGGAGTGCTCTGTACAAGTCAGTGAGGTCAGGTTGGTTGATTGTAGCAATTAGGTCTTCCGTGTCTCTATTGAGCTTCTTACTGGAAATCCAATCCTTCTCTGAAAGTGGTGTGTTGAAGTCTCCTACTATAATCGTGGAGGTGTCTCACTCTTCAGTTCTGTTAAAGTTTGTTTTATATATCTTGCAGTCCTGTCATTGGGTGCATAAATATTTAATATGGTTGTATCTTCCTGGTCAATTGTCCCTTTTATCATTATGTAGTGTCCTTGTTTATCCTTTGTGGTGGATTTAAGTTTAAAGTCTATTTTGTCCGAAATTAATATTGCTACTCTTGCTCT
Organism: Elephas maximus indicus; assembly: GCF_024166365.1. Classification (NCBI taxonomy): domain Eukaryota; kingdom Metazoa; phylum Chordata; class Mammalia; order Proboscidea; family Elephantidae; genus Elephas; species Elephas maximus. The sequence continues at coordinate 108,642,774 of NC_064826.1, read as the reverse complement.
TTTTTGCTTGTTGTTTGCTTGATATATTTTTTTCCATCCTTTGTGTTTTAGTTTGTTTGTGTCTCTAAGTCTAAGGTGTGTCTCTTGTAGGAAGCATATAGACGGATCGTGTTTCTTTATCCAGTCTGAGACTCTCTGTCTCTTTATTGGTGCATTTAGTCCATTTACATTCAGCGTAATTATAGATAACTATGAAAAAAAAATTTTTTTTATGTGTTTAGTGCTGTCATTTTGATGCCTTTTTATGTGTGTTGTTGACAATTTCATTTTTCCACTTACTTTTTTGTGCTGAGACTTTTTCATTGTAAATTGTGTGCTCCTCATTTTCATAGTAGTTGAATTTGTTTGCTGAGTTGTTATGTTTTTCTTGGTTTTTATTTTGAGTTATGGAATTGTTAGACCTCTTTGTGGTTACCTTAATATTTACCCCTATTTTTCTAAGTAAAAACCTGACTTATATCGTCCTATATCGCCTTGTTTTCCTCTCCATTTGGCAGTTCTATACCTCCTGTATTTAGTCCATCTTTTTGATTATTTTGATCTTTTACATAAAGACTTCAACGATTCCCTGTTTTGAGCGTTGTTTTCTTTTTAAAATTAATCTTAATTTGTTTTTGTGATTTCCCTGTTTTAGTTGATATCAGAATGTTCTGTTCTATGACCTTGTGTTGGTATCTGATATTATTGATTTTCTGACCAATTTCCTTTAGTATTTCTTGTAGCTTTGGTTTGGTTTTTGCAAATTCTCTAAGCTTGTGTTTATCTGTAAATGTTTTAATTTCACCTTCATATTTGAGAGAGAGTTTTGCTGGATAAATGATCCTTGGCTGGCAGTTTTTCTCCTTCTATATATGTGCTCTATATACGTCATCCCATTGCCTTCTTGCCTGCATGGTTTCTCCTGAGTAGTCTGAACTTATTCTTATTGATTCTCCTTTGTGGGAGACCTTTCTTTTATCCCTGGCTGCTTTTAAAATTTTCTCTTTATCTTTGGTTTTGGCAAGTTTGATGATAATATGTCTTGCTGATTTTCTTTTTGGATCAATCTTATATGGGTTTTGATGAGCATCTTGGATAAATATCCTTTTGCCTTTCATGATGTCAGGGAAGTTTTCTGCCAACAGACCTTCAATTATTCTCTCCGTATTTTCTCTTATCCCTCCTTGTTCTGGAACTCCAATCACGCACAAGTTATTCTTCTTGATAAAGTCCCACATGATTCTTAGGGTTTCTTCATTTTTTTAAATTCTTTTATGTGATTTTTCTTCCTTATCCTCCACCTCCCCCACTCTGCATTCCAATTGCTCGATCCTGCTCCTCTGACTTCCTATTGAGTTGTCTAATTCTGTAATTTTATTGTTAATATTTTGGATTTCTGAATGTTGTCTCTCTATGTATTCTTGCAGCTTATTAATTTTTCCATTATATTCTTGAATAATTTCTTTGATTTCTTCAACTGATTTATCAGTGTGTTCCTTGGCTTTTTCTGTAGATTGCCTTATTTCATTTCCGAGGTCACCCCTGATGTCTTGAAGCCTTCTGTAAATTAGTTTTTTTTATATTCTGCATCTGGCAATTCCAGGATTGTATCTTCATTTGGGAAAGATTTTGATTCTTTAGTTTGGAGAGTTGTAGAAGCAATCGTGGTCTGCTTCTTTATGTGGTTTAATATCGACTGCTGTCTCTGAGCCATCTATAAATATTGTAATGATTTATTTTATATTTGCTCACTGAGTCTTATCTTGTTTTGTTTTCTTTCAATATACGTAGGTGAACTACTAGATTGTGGTGTCTTGATTTTTGTAGCCTTTGAATCACTTATGTCCTATTGTCGGGTAGTTTGGGCTGTTACCAGATATATAAGCCTAAGAGTCCGTTCACTATTCTTGAGTAGAATCTGATTTTGGGTTACCAAGTGTGTGGTGTAGACCCTCACCTATCCACCTAGAGAAGTAGTGGTGATAGTTGTGTGTTCCAGATTCTCGTAGCAGCAAGGGGTCACATTCCAGAGGGGACAGGATGCAGACAGGCTTTCCCCAAATGCCAGTGAGGTAGGTGTGTCTCTCTTCCTAAAGCACTTTGGTGGGTGGGCTCTGCAGCTGTACCTTAGGCACCCAATGCGTGTACCTCTACAGATTGGTAGGTGTCACCATCCTCAGACCCCTACGGCAGGAGGCTAGGTATTTGGGGGGAGCTTCAGTCCTCATGTTCCCATTGTGGGTCAGTGAGGGCTCTGTTGAATATGCAGAGATATCCGACCTGGGAAACTTGTCTTTCCAGTAATCTGCTAAAACAATTACAGTCAGATCCCTATCAGAATTGCCTTTGCATTATAATAGCCACTTTATTCCCTGTAGGGATGAAAGCCCATGACTGTGGATCTCATATGCTTGTCTGGAGCTGGTTCTGTATTTTTAGTCCAATTTCGGGAAGTCGGGGAAGGATACTTGGTCCCTGGGTTTTTTGTAGCTGCTTCTCTCAGGCCAGGAGAATGGGTTAGGAAAAGACACACACACACACAAAAAAAAACCAGCAGAGCACTGCAGTCTCTGGCTCAGGAAATTCCAATGTTATTGAAGCTGCCTGGGAAGGGGAGGGGAGGGATCAGATAGATAGGAGAGAGTGGCACCCAGGAATATAGACAAAGTTAGTTATCTTGCTTGGCGATGACTGTTTTATCTGCGATTCCTAAGGGGTGTGTAGCCTGTGTGCATTGGCTGGGTAGAGATTGCCCCCAAGGGTCAGGTCCACGTCCTGTGCTTGTGCTGTCTCAGAAGCTGTTGCCAGTTCCTCTGCTCCCAGTCCAAAGCCCAGCCCCAAGGTACCCTGGCTGGGATGCCACACTCCAGGTCCAGTCTCCAAAACCAGCCGCTGCCTCCCAGTGATTTCTCCTCCTGTCAGCCGCATCGCCACGCTGCCTGTGTGCACTGGCTAGGCTTCCCCTGAGGTCACTTCTGGGGGCTAGGGCTGTGTCATGTGTTTGTGCCATCTTGAGATGCCATGCTCAGCTCCCCTGCGCCCAGTCCAAAGCCCGGTGCCAAGGTTTTCTGATTGGGACGCTGGCTCCGGAAACAGTTGCTGCTTCCCTGTGGTTGCTCGTTCTCTCATTAACCACGTAGTGTGCAGTCTGCTTGCACTGGATGAGTCTCTGTCACTCAGGTCAACTCTTTAGATCTGTGTTGGATGGTCAGGGTTCGTAGATTGTCATGTATGTGATCAATTCACTTGTTTTTCCAAGTCTTTGTTGCAAGAGGGATCCGAGGTAGCTTCTACGTAGTCAGCCATCTTGGCCCCGCCTCATCCTTTTCTTGTCTTTTTATGAAAGTGAGGTCATACGATATTTGTCCTATTGTGATTTATTTCATTCAGCATAATGTCTTCAAGCTCCATCCATATTGTAGCATGTATCAAGACTTTATTTATCCTACTGGCTAAGTAGTATTTCATTTATGTATGTACTACATTTTGTTTATCCAATGCTCTGTTGATGGACATTTAGCTTGTTTCCACCTTTTGGTTGTTGTGAATAGTGCTGCAGTGATCATTGGCACACCAAGTCTCTGTCTGAGTCTCTGATTTCAAGTCTTTTGTATATATACCAGGGGTGGAATTGCTAGGTCACATGGTGGCTCTATTTTTAGTTTTTGAGGTACAATCACACTGTTTTCCAAAACAGCTATACCATTTTTCATTCCCACCAGCAGTGGATACCGCTAACCCGCTGCTGTTGAGTCGATTCTATTCATAGCGACCCTATAGGGATAAGAGTTCCAATTCCCTGCACCCTCACCAATATTTGTTATTCTCTCTCTTTTTTTTTTTTTTTAAACCTTAGTCATCCTAGTGAGAGTGAGATGGTATCTCATTGTGGTTTTGATTTGCATGCCTCTGATGGCTAATGATGATGAGCATCTTTTCATATGTTTTGTGCCCATTTGAATATCCTCTTTGGTGAAATGTCTGTTCAAGTCCTTTGCCCATTCTATAATTGGTTTGTCTTAGCCATCTAGTACTGCTATAACAGAAATACCACAAGTCGATGGCTTTAACAAAGAGAAATTTATTTTCTCACAGTCTAGTAGGTTATAAGTCCAAATTCATGGCATCAGCTCCAGGGGAAGGCTTTTTTTCTCTGTCGGCTCTGGAGTAAGGTTCTTGTCCTCCATCTTCCCGTGGTTGAGGAGCTTCTCAGGTGCAGGGACCCCAGGTCCAGAGGACATGCTCTGCTCGTGGTGCAGCTTTCTTGGTGGTATGAGGTCCCCATCTTTCTGCTTGCTCCCCTTTCCTTTTATCTCTTGAAAGATGAAAGGTAGTGCAGGCCACACCCCAGGGAAACTCCCTTTTCTTTGTATCAGGGAGACGATCTGAGTAAGGGTGGTATTACAATCCCATCCTAATCCTCTCAACATAAAATTACAATCACAAAATGGAGGACAACCACACATGGCCTAACCAAGTTGATACATATTTTGGGGGGGGGGGCCACAATTCAATCCATGACAGTTTATTTGTCCTTTTGTTCCTAAGTTGTGGAAGTTTTATGCATATTTTGATTTTTAGATTCTTATCAGATATATGATACAAAGATATTACAATAAACTACTCTGCAACGCTACCCTTAGTCAATGTGATTTTTTCCATCACTATTAACTCCATTTTCTCTGCCCTCCCACATCTGGTAAAAAAAAAAAAAAAAAATCCAAGCCCAGTGCCATCAAGTTGATTCCAACTCATAGCGACCCTATAGGACAGAGCAGAACTGCCCCATAAAAAAAAAAAAAAAAAAAAAAAAAATTTTTTTGTTACTAATAAATGTTGCCATTTCTTGTCTTTTTCTGAAAGTGAAGTCATACAATATTTGTCTTTTTGCTTTTTTGGTAGTCTGTTAGTGAATGAAAGTTTCTAATTCTTCTGAGGACTTTTTATGTGTCTTTTGCTGTTTATGCTTTTGCTATTATATTAGAAAATTCGTTGTTAAAAACTTAGGCCTGACAACATTGCTCCTACATTTTCTTCTAAGAATTTTACGGTTTTACTTTGCACATTTAGGTCCTTAACCCATTTTGAATATTTGTGTGTGTGTGTGTATGTGTGTTCATATGGTGCAGTCCATCTTTATCTCTTCTAACAGATTTTGTCTCAAAGTCAACTTTTTCTCACATTCAGATTGCCACCCCAGATCTCTTTTGATTATTATTTACAAGGGGTATGTCTTTCCATCCTTTCACTTTCAATCTATTTGTGTCCTTGGGTTTAAGGTGTTTGTCTTGTAAACAGTATATAGTTAGATCATGTCTTTTTATGCATTCTTCAGCTCTTTGCATTTTGATTGGTACATTTATTTTGGTTCATTTACATTCACTGTAATTACTGATAAGAAGTGACTTATTTCTACTCTTTTGATATTTGTTTTTTGTGTGTCTTAAGCCTTCTTTGTCTTTGTACTTTGGTACTGATCGCTTTTGTGTTTTGTTGGTTTATTGTAGTAAGCCTTTTTGGTTCCCTGCTTCTTTTGTGTGTGTGTGTGTTTTTGATATTCTCTTAGTGGTTACAATGAATACTGCATTTAACAGCTTGTATTTATAACCTTCTAGGGTAAATTGGTACCAACTTGACTTCAGTAACATACAAGAAATTCTTTATCATTTCTCTCCTACCTTTTCTTTTTTATAATTGCTAATTACATTTTTATATTTCATGTGCCCTGTAATATAATTTTATCTTTGCTTTTCATATATTTATTAATTAAAAAAAAAATGAAGGGCAAAACACTCAGAATTAGCAATCATTAATACCTTTCTACTAGCCTTTATACTTTTCCATTTATTTCTTTTTGGTAGGGATCTTTCTTTTTATGTATAGCTTTGAATTACTTTCTAGTGTCTTTTCCCTTTCATGTACAGAACTCCCGTTAGTATTTTTGTATGGCTGGTCTCATGGATATGAATTCTCTCAGCTTCTATTTGTCTGGGCTTGTTTTAATTTAACCCTCATTGGTGAAGTACAGTTTATCTAGGTATAGTATTCTTGCTTGATTTTTCTTTTATTTTTTTTCTTTCAGCACTTTAAATATATCATTGAATTGCCTTCTGGCCTCAAAAGTTTTTGAGGAGAAATTGGCACTTCATCTCATTGGAGATCATTTGTATATGACTGTTTCCTTCTCTCACACTTCTTTCAGGATTTTCTCTTTATCTTTACTTTTTGAGAGCCTAACTATGATGTTTCTTGGTGCAGATCTCTTTGAGCTTATCCTTTTGCGGTTTTTTTGAGCTTCTTGTATTTCTAGGTTCATGCCCTTCATTAGATTGGGGAAATTTTCATCGTTATTTCTTCAAATATTCTTTCTGTCCCTTTCTCTCATGTCCATCTGGAATCCCCATGATATGTATATGAGGTCTCTTGTAAAATGTGCTTAGCTGTCTGGAGTCTCTGTTTTTGTTCCTCTCTAGCATCTATAATTTAATTATCTTATCCTCTGATTTGTTGATTCCTTCTTCTGCCTGCCTGATTAAATCTGTTGGTAAGGCCTGCTATTGTGTTTCTCATTTCCGTTATCAACCCCTTTTTTTGCATTATCTCTCTTTTTAGATCCTCATTTGGTTCTTGCATTGTTTTTCTTATTTCTTTTAGCTCTTTGTCTATGTTTCCCATTAGTTTTTTAATTATGTTTAGTGTTGTATTATATTCTTCCTTTTTTTTTTTTTTCATTGTTTGGTCATCCCTAGATGCACTTTCACTACCTTTGTCATGTTCATTTGAATGGGCCATTGTTTATCTGTTCTTTGTGTGTCTTGTGATTTTTTTATTGGGGTGTTGGAATTTTTGAGGGTGTTAACATTCTCAGTTTTCCCCAGTATTTGGTATTTTTGCCCACACTACTTTCTGCAAAAAAACTCTTAAATGGACCATGTCTTCAGCCTTTGCTTGCTGTTCCCTCTCCCTCTCTGTGGTAGCTTCTTCTCTCTCCCTGTTATAATTATGATTGAAGGTTCCAGTTCTCAATTTTCCATTTTCACTCTCTCCCAAATACAGCAGAGAACCCTCTGTGGTCAGTCTGTTCACCAGCAGACACCACCACACAGGCGCAATATTTTATACTAATTAATCTGTCCACCGGGGGCATAGTTCTCTCTCTCTGGTTATTACTCCCTTCTCTGTTTCTGTAACCACGTTTTTAGTTGGAAAACACTCTCCCACTTATCTCCCTTCTGGCTTGGGTATTGCCCTCTGGTTTTGCCCAAGGCTCCCTTCCCTGCTCTGTAGGGGCTACTTATATCTGAGCTGGCATTCAGGGGAAACACAAGCAGACTTTCCTTCATTTCAGGAGGATGAGGGGCTGGAACTCCCCAGAGGACCTCTGAAAGGTCTTGTTGATTTCAGAGCCCCAGTGGCCCTGTGGTGGTTGGGGGAAGGGTCTCCATTTAGGTGACTCACCTCCTGGCTCCACTGTAGGGAACCTTCTGTAGGAGTTCATATCATTTCAACAGCCAACAGTTACCAGTTGAAGGAGAAGGGTTCACACTCTGAATGAACCCTCAGGGAGGTCAGCCTTGTTGCTATCAGAGCTCCCCACCACCACAATATGTTGGCTGTGGGTGCAGCTTCCACTCAAGATGCTTACTTCCTAGCACATAGCAGCCTCAGTCAGCAGTCCTCAGTGCTAACTGGAAGGAGGAGCATGCATACCCAATCAAATCCCCAAGGAGTTCTGTCCTGTTGGTTTCAGAGGCCAGAGCTATGGGGTGCACAAGGTAGGAAATAAGGTGCTGACTCCACTGCAGGGGCCATCTATAGTAGTTTGCAACAGCCTGGCAACTAGCAATTACCAAGTGGGGGACGGGGCATCATGCTCTGGTCAGATCTCCATGGAGGTTTGCCTTGTTGCCATCAGAGTCCCCTTGTTAATTGCTGGCTGTGAGTGTAGCCACCATTCAAGACTCCTGTTTCCCAGCACACAGCAGCCTCAGTCAGCATTCCTTAACACCAACCAGAAGTTAGGGCAGATTAACCGTTATTGACCCCCAGAGAGGTGTATCCTGTTAATTTCAAAGGCAAGAGCTATGGGGTGATCAGGGAGGCAGCTAGAGTGCTGACTATGAGAACAAACTCCAGTGCAGGAGTCTTCTGTAGCAATTCATAGAAAGCTTGCAAATGACAGTGTCTGGATGGGTAGAGGTTATCATGCTCCACAGACCCCCAAAGAGATCTGCCTTATTCCCATCAGAGCCCCTCTCCACTCTCCATAGTAAGTTGGCTGTGAGTGTAGCCTCCAATAAGCATGCCTACTTCCTAGCACACAGCAGCTTGAGTCAGCATTCCTCAGCATCAACTCAAAGGGGGAACAGACAGACTTGAACTGACTCCCTTGGAGATCTGTCTTGTTGGTTTCAAAGGCCTGAGCTATGGGAGGCAGGTAGAATACTGACTATGAGAGCAGACTCCACTATATGTGCCTTCTATAGCAATTCTCAGGTGGCTTGCAGCCAACAGTGTCTGAGTGGAGTAGGTGCTGACACACAAGGTCTGCCTTGTTGATTTTAAAGCAGAAGCTTGAGTTTCTGTCTCTTTTTACAGGCATCCACAATCACTGACCATGGAAGCAGTAATCGAGAAATCAAATGAAGTATTGCATTGGGCAAGTTTGCTGCAAAAGAACTCTTTGAAGTGTTGAAAAGCAAAGATGTCACTTTGAGGGCTAAGGTGTGCCTGACCAAAGCCATAATATTTTCAGTCACCTTAGATGCATGGAAAAGCTGAACAGTGAATAAGGAAGACTGAAGAGAAATTGATTTATTTGAATTATGGTGTTCAGTACACCATGGACTGCCAGAAGAATGAACAAGTCTCTCTTGGAGGAAGGACAGCCAGAGTGCTCCTTGGAAGGGAGGATGGCGAGACTTCTCACACACTTTGGACATGTTATCAGGAAGAACCAGTCCCTGGAGAAGTTTGTCATTCTTGGTAAGGGAGAGTGTCATGGAAAAAGAGGAAGACCCTCGACAAGATGGACTGACAGTGGCTGCAACAATGGGCTCATACACAGCAATGATTGTGAGGATGGTGGAGGACCAGGCAGTGTGTTGTTCTGTTGTACTAAAGGTCACTATGACTCGGACCTGACTCGATGGCACCTAACAACAATAACAACATGTGACTCATTTTTGATTCATTGATTCTTGCCAGTCTGCAGTTCCCCACTGCTTTCCTCTGTTCCCCGAGTCAGAGTTTCTTAAAGTTGAGTACCATTTCTTTGTTGTATTTCTTGTATTTGGGGGGGAAGGATTGAAAAGATGGTCAGTTTATGTCACCAGTTTCCCAGAATTTTCCAAAATTTTATAATGTGATGTTTTGCATTAGATATATTTTGAGTTAGTTTTTGTATAACAGGTGAGGTTAGGTTACGGTTTTGTTTTGTTTTATTTTGCTCATGAACATCCAGTCAGGCATATTTGTATGGGTCTATTTCTGAGGGTTTTATTCTGTTCTATTGCCCTGTGAGCTTGTCCCTCTGCCAGTACCACATTCTTGATTACTGTAGTTATATAATATCTTAAAATCATGTCTATTAATTTCTCCCACTTTATTCTTCTTTTCCAAATATGTTTTATCTATTTTAGCTCCTTTGCTTTTCATATAAATTTCGGAATAGCCTCATCTATGCCTACAAAAAACTTTGGTAGAAGTTTGATAGAAGTGCATTAAACATAAAAATTTAGGGAAAAGTGACGTCTTTACTATGCTGGTTCCATGAACATGGCATGTCTCTCCATTTATTTAGATCTTCGATTTCCTTCATCCACCTTTTGTAATTTTCAGCATACAGATCCTATACATGTTTGATGAGTTTATACCTAAGTATTTTATTATACTTGGAGTGATTATATATCTTATAGAATTTTCAATATTGTTACCACGTGTACATTGCTAGTACGCACAAATGTGCTTGTTTCATCAGCGTTGATCTTGTCTATTTGGGAATTGCTAAACTCACTTATTAGTCCTAGACATCATTATTTTAGTGTCTCTCATTTCCTACATAAGCAATCCTTTTATCTGCAAATAGAGATGGTTATACATAACTCTTCTTTATCTGTATGATTTATTCTTTTTCTTACCTTATTAAAGTGGCTAAAATGCCCAGTGATAAGTTGAATAAGAGTGAAGAGAGCAGATATTCATGCCTTTTGCCAATCTTAGAAGGAAAACATTTAGCCTTTCACCGTTAACTATGTTAATAATGGTAGTCTTGTTTTCGTAAATGCTCATATCAAGCTGAGGGAATTCCATTCTCTTCCTGTTTTTCTTAGAAATTTCATTTGAACAGGTTTTTACTTTTTCAAATAATTTTTCTGTACCAATTGCTATAATTACATGGCTATCTTTCTCTAGCCTCTTATTTTGACGGATTACATCTGTTAATTTTCAAATGTTGAATCAGCCTTGTATCACTGAAATAAACACCAATCTGTCATGGTATGTAGTTATTTTTGTACATTGCTGGATTTAATTTACTATTGTTTTCTGGTCTCCAACATCATTGGTTTCTGTACTTATCTTTATTTCCCTTCTTCTGCTTACTTTCTGATTATGTTGTACTTTTTTTTCAAATTTATTGAGAAAAGTATATTATTTATTTAAGATCTTTCCTGTTTTCTAATGTAAGCATCCATTGTTAAAAATTTCCCTCTCAGCACTGCTTTAGCTCCATTTTAGTTGTTGCTCAAGGTACTAAATTATTCATAGTTATTATTCTCTACTGGTGTTGAAGTTTTACTACTTTGAGTGAAGTTTAGAAACATTACTTCCATTTATTTTCTGAAGTTACTATCCTACTTTTGTTACCACTTTGCTCTTTTTGCATAACTTTCTTTTGTCATTCTTTGAAGATAGGTTTATTAATAACAAATTACCTTATTTTTCCTTCATCTGAGTATGTGTTTATTTCCCCTTCATTTCTGAGGAACATTTTTGTCAAATGTAGAGTTGATAGTGGATGTTTCCTTCTTTTCATTACTTAAAATTATTGTGTCACTTCCTCTGTCCTCCAAAGTTTCAAATGAGAAATTCACTGTCATTCATATGGATGTTCCCCTGTAAGTAATACATTGTTTCTACCTGGCCACTTTCAAGATTTTTCTTTGTCTTTAGCTTTCATAAGTTTAATTTTCATGTGATTTCATATGGATTTATTCAGGTTTATCCTATTTGTGGTTTACTTAATTTCTTGGGTCATAGATTTATTTACTTTTCCATATTTGGATGTTTTTGCTATTATCCTTGAATAATTTTTCATATGGATTTATTCAGGTTTACCCTATTTGTGGTTTACTTAATTTCTTGGATCATAGATTTATTTACTTTTCCATATTTGGATGTTTTTGCTATTATCCTTGAATAATTTTTCAGTCCCATACTCTCTCTCCCTGACCTCTCCTTCTGGGAATGATACGAATACTAACTCTTTGGTTATACTACCCTATTTCCCTGAAACTTAATTTTTTCAGGCTATTTTTTTTTCTTTATTGCTTAGATTACGTAAATTCTATTTATCTATCCTAATTCTCCTTATTTTCTTCTGTCATTTCATCTTCATTCTACTATTGAGACAATCCAGTGAGGCTTTTGTTATTTATTTGTTTGCTTATTGTACCTTTCAATTCTGTAATTTCCAGCATGATTAAAAATTTCAAAGTGAAACCGTTACATTGCTTTTTGAAATCTTTCCAAAGGAATCTAAATACCACAGATATTTTCTGCCCAATATAAAGGGCAAGTGTTACGTTAAGAATAAAAAATTTTTCATTGTTCCTTTTCTTTTTAAAGTATGATCCCACTCCATGATTCTACAGAGTTTTATCCTAGTATAAAATATTTGAACCTTGAAATTATTTTACTAATCACTTCAGCATACATTGTGACAAAGTTATGAATAAAAAATTAATTTTGTAAAGATGCTGTGTGATTAAAGATTCTAAAGTAAATATTACCTGCATAGAGTCATTATAATGGTGAAGATTAAAATTCATTTATATATCTATATATATAAGAAATGAAAGTTATCTGGGCAGAGTTATTATAATGGTGAGTATTAAAATTCATTCCAGATAATTTTTGGCATATATTGGATAAATTTATATATATATATCCCCCACGTGTCTGTCAGCTTGTTGCACTGTGGGGGCTTGTGTGTTGCTGTGATGCTGGAAGCTATGCTACCGGTATTCAGATACCAGCAGGGTCGCCCATGGAGGATAGATTTCAGCTGAGCTTCCAGACTAAGACAGACTAGGAAGAAGGACCCCACAGTCTACTTCTGAAAAGCATTAGCCAGTGAAAACCTTATGAATAGCAGCAGAACATTGTCTGATGTAGTGCTGAAGATGGAACCCCCCCGGTTGGAAGGCACTCAAAAGATGACTAGGGAAGAGCTGCCTCCTCAAAGTGGAGTTGACCTTAATGATGTAGATGGAGTAAGGCTTTTGGGACCTTCATTTACTGATGTGGCATGACTCAAAATGACAAGAAACAGCTGCAAACATCCATTAATAATTGGAACATGGAATGTACAAAGTATGAACCCAGGAAAATTGGAAGTTGTCAAAAAAGAAAAGGAATGCATAAATATTGATATCCTAGGCATTAGTGAGCTGAAATGGACTGGTACTGGCCATTTTGAATTAGACAATCATATAGTCTACTATGCTGGGAATGACAGCTTGAAGAGGAAAGGTGTTGCATTCATCATCAAAAAGAACATTTCAAGATCTACCCTGAAGTACAATGCAGTCAGTGATAGGATAATATCCATACACCTACAAGAGCGACCAGTTAATATGACTATTAATCAAATTTACCCACCAACCACCAGGGCCAAGGATGAAGAAATGGAAGACTTTTATCAGCTGCTACAGTCTGAAATTGATCCAACATGCAATAAAGATGCTTTGATAATTACTGGCGATTGGAATGTGAAAGTTGGAAACAAGAAAGATCGGTAGTTGGAAAATATGGCCTTGGTGATAGAAACAATGCTGGAGATCAAATGATAGAATTTTGCAAGACTAATGACTTCAACATTGCAAATACCTTCTTTCACCAACATAAATGGCAACTATACACATGGACCTTGCCAGGTGGAACACACAGAAATCATATTGACTACATCTGTGGAAAGACACAATGGAAAAGCTCAATATCATCAGTCAGGACAAGGCCAGGGGCCGACTGTGGAACAGGCCATCAATTGCTCATATGCAAGTTCAAGCTGAAACTGAAGAAAATCAGAGCAAGTCCATGAGAGCCAAAATATAACCTTGAGTACATCCCACCTGAATTTAGAGACCATCTGAAAAATAGATTTGACGCAAAGAACAAGAGTGACTGAAGACCAGACGAATGGTGGAATGACATCAAAGACATCATCCATGAAGAAAGCAAGACGTCACTGAAAAGACAGGAAAGAAAGAAAAGACCAAAATGGATGTCAGAGGAGACTGTGAAACATGCCCTCGAACGTCGAGCAGCTAAAGCAAAAGGAAGAATTGATGAAGTAAAAGAACTGAACAGAAGATTTCAAAGGGCGGTTCGAGAAGACAAAGGAAAGTATTAAAATGACATGTGCAAAGAGCTGGATATGGAAAATCAAAAGGGAAGACCACGCTCAGCTTTTCTCAAGCTGAAAGAACTGAAAAAAAAAAAAATTCAAGCCTTGAGTTGCAATAATGAAGGATTCTATGGGGGAAATATTAAACAACGCAGGAAGCATCAAAAGAAGATGGAAGGAATACACAGAGTCATTATACCAAAAAGAATTAGTCGATATTCACCCATTTCAAGAGGTAGCATATGATCAGGAACCGATGGTACTGAAGGAAGAAGTCCAAGCTAACCTGAAGGCACTGGAAAAAAACAAGGGTCCAGGAATTGATGGAATATCAATTGAGATGTTACAACAAACAGATGCGGTGCTAGTGGTGCTCACTCGTCTATGCCAAGAAATATGTAAGACAGCTTATTGGCCAAATGACTGGAAGAGATCCACATTAATGCCTATCCCCAAGAAAGGTGATCCAACTGAATGTAGAAATTATAGAAAAATATCATTAATATCACACACAAGCAAAATTTTGCTGAAGATCATTCAAAAATGGCTGCAGCAGTACATTGACAGGAAACTGCCAGGAATTCAGGGCAGTTTCAGAAGAGGGTGTAGAACCAGGGATATCATTGCTGAGGTCAGATGGATCCTGGCTGAAAGCAGAGAATACCAGAAGGATGTTTACCTGTGTTTTATTGACTATGCAAAAGCATTCGACTGTGTGGATCATAACAAACTACGGATAACACTGTGAAGAATGGGGATTCCAGAACACTTAATTGTGCTCATGAGGAACATTTGCATAGATCAAGAGGCATTTGTTCAGACAGAACAAGGGGATACTGCTTGGTTTAAAGTCAAGAAAGGTATGCGTCAGGGTTGTATTCTTTCACCATACCTATTCAATCTGTATGCTGAACAAATAATCTGGGAAGCTGGGCTACACAAAGAACAACAGGGCATCAGGATTGGAGGAAGACTCATTAACAACCTGCATTATGCAGATGACACAACCTTGCTTGCTGAAAGTGAAGAAGACATGAAACACTTACTAATGAAGATCAAAGACCACAGCCTTCAGTATGGATTGCACCTCAACATAAAGAAAACAAAAACCCTCACAAGTGGACCAATGAGCAAAATCATGATAAACGGAGAAAAGATTGAAGTTGCCAAGGATTTCATTTTACTTGGATCCACAATCAACACCCATGGAAGCAACAGTCAAGAAATCAAAAGACACATTGTATTGGGTAAATCTGCTGCAAAGGACCTCTTTAAAGTGTTGAAGAACAAAAATGTCACCTTGAAGATTAAGGTGCACCTGACCCAAGCCATCATATTTTCAATCACATCATATCATGTGAAAGCTGGACAATGAATAAGGAAGTTCGAAGAAGAATTGACACCTTTGAATTGTGGTGTTGGTGAAGAATATTGAATATGCCATGGACTGCCAAAAGAACAAACAAATCTGTCTTAGAAGAAGTACAACCAGAATGCTCCTTAGAAGCAAGGATGGCAAGACTTCGTCTTACATACTTTGGACATGTTGTCAGGAGGGATCAGTCCCTGGAGAAGGACATCATGCTTGGCAAAATACAGGGTCAGCGGAAAAGAGGAAGACCCTCAACGAGGTGGATTGACACAGTGACTGGGACAATGAGCTCAAGCATAACGATTGTAAGGATGGTTCAGTAAGGGGCAGTGTTTCATTCTGTTTTGCGTAGGGCCGCTATGAGTCAGAACCAGCTCGATGGCACCTAACAACAACAACAACATGTGTGTGTGTGTGTGTATATATACATAAAACTAACAGTGTATTACAAATTTGGGTAAATCATAAACATATAATGGGAAATATTATTTCTTACATCTCCTGTCTTAGTTACCTACATTAGGATTGTATATTTTTTTAATTGTGCTCCTGTGCTTCTGAAGAAATACAACTTACTCCTTGGATAAGTCAGGGCTCAACTGCATTTTTTTTAAATGTTAATACTTTATCTCTGCTCACATCAATAAATAGAGGATCATAAGAGGAGTTTTATTATTGCTGTGTTATTCAATGCTTTGAAATATTACTGAGTCAGATGCCAAAAATCAGAGTGATCTGTCTCAGTCATTACTTTTAGTGATATAATAGCTAACATCTTGATTAGTTCCTCCTTCAATTTTGTTGAAAGAAAAAAAAAACTGAAACCTACTGACTCAGAAAAGCATTTTTTAACACAATCATTTGAATTCTTTTAAAAAATAGAAGAAGGTTGGCTGTCTAAGAACATCTTAACCTTAACCATAGATTTATTCTTAGGTGGATTAATTTTGGGAAAGACAACTTAATAATGACATTGGTGTTCTAGAGATTTATTTTTCCAAGAATATCTGTGAACTACCTTTTGAAGACTACTGCTACAGAGCTTCTGAAATAAAAGGACTATACCTACAGAATGCATCATAGATAAATGTATATTTTTCTCAAGCTATAAGTTCATAAAGCAATGTGCTGTTTTATACCATTTAAACAAATTTTAACAAAAACACAGCACACATAAAAATTACACACAGAAACATACATACAGACATAATATAGAGTTCTACACCATATAAGATGAAATTATAAAAAAACATAAAATTGAAAGACACCTACTTTCCTCAGGACTTTGATTACTTAAAAGGCTTCCACACTTTATAAAGGAAATGATCTTTGAAGAAGAGGAGGGAGGAAGAAGAGAAGCAGAAAAGAAGGACTAAATCATAGAGAAGGAGTTGATTTCAAAATTCTCATCAATAGATAAATTACAGATTTAAAGATGATATCCTATGTACAAACACTCTTGGCATTTCTCAAAATGGAAGAACTGAAGAAAAAATTCAAGACTTGAGTTTCAATATTGAGGAATTTTACAGGGAAAATATTGAATGACACACGAAACATCAACAAAGATGGAAGGAATACGTGGAATCACTGTAACAAAAAGAATTGGTTCAACTATTTTAGGAGGTAGCATATGATCAAGAATTGATGGTAGTGAGAGACTTACATCATCCTGAGACCAGGAGAACTAGATGGTGCCCGGCCACAACCGATGAGTGCCCTGACAGGGAGCACAACAGAGAACCCCTAAGGGAGCAGGAGAACAGTGGGATGCAGATCCCAGGTTCTCATAAAAAGACCAGACTTAATGGTCTGACTGAGACTAGAAGAATCCTGGCGGTCATGGTCCCCAAACCTTCTGTTGACCCAGGACAGGAACCATTCCTGAAAACAACTCATCTGACATGGAAGGGACTGGACAATGGGTTGGAGAGAGATGCTGATGAAGAGTGAGCTACTTGTATCAGGTGAACACTTGGGACTGTGTTAACATCTCCTGTCTGGAGGGGAGATAGGAGGGTAGAGAGGGTTAGAAACTGGCAAAATTGTCACGAAAGGAGAGACTTGAAGGGCTGACTCATTAGGGGGAGAGTAAGTGAGAGTATGGAGTAAGGTGTATATAAGCTTATATGTGACAGACTGACTTGATTTGTAAACATTCACTTAAAGCTCAATAAAAATTATTTAAAAAAAAAAAAGAATTGATGGTAGTGAAGGAAGAAGTCCAAGCTGCAATGAAGGCACTGACAAAAAACAAGGCTTGAAGAATTAAAGGAATAAAAATTGAGATGTTTCAACAACTGGATGCAGCACTGGAAGTGCTCACTCCTCTATGCCAAGAAATTTGGAAGATAGCTACCTGGTCAACTGACTGGAAAAGATCCGTATTTGTGTCTGTTACAAAGAAAGGTGATCCAACAGAATATGAAACTTACCCATCAATCTCATTAATATCACAGGCAAGTAAAATTTTGCTGAAGATCATTCAAAAACGGTTGCATCAATACATCTACAGGGAACTGTCAGAAATTCAAGCCGGATTCAGAAAAGGACATACCCATCACCCATTACCATCAAGTCGATTCTGACTCATGGCAATCCTATAGGACAGAGTAGAACTGCCCCATAGAGTTTCCAAGGAGTGCCTGGTGAACTTGAACTGCCAATATTTTGGTTAGTAGCTGAAGCACTTAACCACTAAGCCACCAGGGCATGGAACAAGACATGTCATTGCTGATGTCAGATGAATCTAGGCTGACAACAGAGAATACCAGAAAGATGTTTACCTATGTTTTACTACCTGTGCAAAGGCATTCAACTGTGTGGATCATAACAAATTATGGATAACATTGCAAAGACTGAGAATTCTAGAACACATAATTGTGATCATGCAAAACCTACACATAGAGCAAGAGGCAGTCCTTGGAACAGAACAAGGGGATATTCAGTGGTTTAAAATCAGAAAGGGTGTGTGTTAGTGTTGTATTCTTTCACCATACTTATTCAATGTGTATGCTGAACAAATAATCCAAGAAACTGGACTATATGAAGAAAAACTTGGCATCAGGATTGGAGGAAGATTCATTAACAACCTGCAATATGCAGATGACACAGCCTAGCTTGCTGAAAGCGAAGAGAACTTAAAGCATTTACTGATGAAGATCAAAGACTATAGACTTCAATGTGGATTACACCACAACATAAAGAAAACAAAAGTCCTCACCCCTGGACCCATAAGTAACATCCTGATAAATGGAGAAAATATTGAAGTTGTCAGAGATTTCATTTTATTTGGATCTGTAATCAATGCCCATGGAAGCAGAAGTCAAGAAATCAAATGATGTATTGAATTGGGCAAATCTGCTGCTAAAGTCCTATTTAAAGTGTTAAAAAGTGAAGATGTCACTTTTGAAGACTAAGATGCACCTGGCCTAAGCCATGACATTTTCAATTGCCTCACGTGCATGTGAGAACTGGACAATGAATAAGGAAGACTGAAGCAAAATTGGTGCATTTGAATTATAGTGTTGGTGAAGAACATTGAATATAACATGGACTAGATGAAGAACAAACAACTCTGTCTTGGAAGAATTACAGTCAGAATGCTCCTTATAAGCAATGATAGTGAATCTTTGTCTCATGTACTTTGACATGTTATTACGAGGGACCAGTCACTAGAGATTGACATCATACTTGGTAATGTGGAGGGCCACCAAAAAAGAGAAAAACCCTTAATGAGATGGATTGGGACAGTGGCTTCAACACTGGGCTCATACATAGCAACAATTATGAGGATGACATAGAGCCAGGCAGTGTTTCATTCTGTTGTACATAGGGTTGATGCATCGTATCCCACTAGACGACACCTATTAACAAAAACAAAGAGGAAAAAAAGAGAATAGGAGACATATAAAAGGCACGATAAGTATATCCAAAAAGTTAGAATTCAAAAAAAGACTAAATGTTATTCTGGTCCTAAAGATAAGGCCTAATACTGAGGTATGACATAGTGTATCCTCATGCAAACATAGAGAATTCAAAGATGATTAAATGGAAAATAACATGTTTTGTTTGTCCATTTGTTTTACCACCTGCAAACTTACCGCTGACCAGATAATAAGGACCTTTTCCATACAAACAAGAACTTAGAATTATCCTACAAAACGATTACATTAGCACACACAACCTGAGTACATTTTACTTATTCTATATTTAAATGTTACAACAGCATTCATCTCTGTATTTCAAAGCATTATGTGGAATATTATATACACAAACCATTTCATTGTTTTTGGAAAAGTCAAAATGTATGAAAACTCAATAAATATATATTTTTTTGATTGAGAAACATAGCAGAAGAACAGGTACACATAAAACTTTGCTCTTTTGGCTTTCTAGGTAGATACTTGAAAATTTATTCTCTTCCAAGCCTCTGAGAAGATGGGTTTTTCTGACTAATCCTTGTTCCCTGCTGTGCCTGTGTACTAATAGCTATTTTTCCCAGAATAAAAAGAATCACCAAGGTTATTGGTTATGCTAGACTGGAGAAAATAAGATCATTAAAGATAACCAACTGTTTCTTTTTATTTCTGTGAGTAGGAGGAGGTCAATGTCCAGCTTCAGCTTTTGGGTGGATTAAATGCTATAAGCCTCATTTCATAAGCAGGGCAGATTAACCATTCTCATAAAGGGTGAAGAACAATTTGTAAACATAAATGAACACCTGGTGTACAAATGTTTGCATTCTCATCACTCTCCAATTTCACTAAATAAAAGAAGTACTGTAACCTCAGAGTTTCTACTAGCTACAGAAAATGACTCTGAGGAGGCTAATGTGATAGGAAAACAGAGGCATACATGCTCTTTGGGACTGGATATCGTACATAGTGTTGAGGAATGGTGTATATTCTCACACTCATTAAGTAGTTTCTAATATTATAAAAGAGAAAAATATAAAGCATCTGGACACTTTGTTTGGAAAACAGCTGAGTCTACCTTACGAAAGAGAAAACAATTTTAATGTTAATTTTTTTCCCCAGATGTTATCAATGACCAGAAGGGACTCTTTCTATTCCTGACATTTTGTATCATACGCTAAGCTCCAAAGACATAGGAATATGATTGATACGGTGTCTCCTACTACAACACTGGGCTTCAAGTCCATGCAAGATCAAGGTAGATACTCAATACTGAAAAATAACCTCGAATATATTACTCCATGACAACTTGACTATGCCATAATTACCAACAGTTGAATTTCTAGGATTATAGTTGTATCAATATGCTACAACTATAATAAAAATACACCAAAGATATTAATTTTGATAATATTGCACTCTGTACTGTTTTATACTCATTTTACCTGTAGCAATTTGCATCTTATGGAAAGATGTCTGAGAATTTATCATAACTATATTACATTTTAATGTTACGTAAAGGAGTGAATATGAGAAATATTTATAAAATAAATGAATGGTATTGTGTTCTTTATTTGTTATTTTGTCGTTGGAGTCTTATCAGTTGGATAGAAAGGTGAGTAGGGGATAGTTTACACACCTAAAGTACTGTTTCAAGTTTTAAAACAGTTTGTGGAGGATAGAAGAGTTTAGATTGAGGTGGAATGAAAGAAACATTATCACTCCTATTTACATTGCTTAAAGTTCTGAGTGGTTATTCCATTGGTGAATCTGGCTTGGAAATTACGGAGAATATATTGTTCAGTGGGAAATCTAGACTCAAGGGAAAAATTAAATAGGTCCATAAATAAGCAATTCCTTAGAACAGTGGAATGTAGTCCAAGATATGATTGAACTATAAATTCCAGAACTTTCTGTGCAACCCCAGAGTCTATAGAGATGATTCACATAATTAAAGATCTCATCAAAGAATACAGAACAGATCAATGGAAAATTGAGCATGGATTTGGTAATTTTGGTAAAATGTTCTATTTTTGGTGATGGCAGAATAGGTTATATTGAATTAATCCTTTTTCCCGAATAACAATTATACATTGTTGAAAATAACTATTTGAAGGAACTGGAGAGCTACCAATAGTATGAAAAAACTGAAGGGGAACAGAACCTTATGGAAATGCACTGAATAAGAATTGTGTTTATATGGTATTTCACCAGATAGCACATCTCAGTTCTTCAAATGGATTAATGGTCAATTATATAAAGGGTCTATGCATTACTGAGCTGAGGTTTCAGAGAACAGTGATCAGTGCTGGCAGGAAGGGCAGGAAAATGAGAGCATAAATTCCAGTGAGGGTGGCATCAGAGACGAAGAAGCCTAAAATCTCCATATGAACCTGACCCAAATCCTTGGCTGACTCTCACACAGCACATACGTGGAAATCAAGCCACAAGTAAAAGGTTGAAACGAACTCAAATGCTTTAGCTGTTGTCCACCATAGAAGAGATAGAGCTTGGCATTACAGTTGAACTAAATTAATTCTCTGGTAGAACAAAAAACAATAGTTTGATTAAAAAAAAAAAGATGGAATCCATAATCTCTACAACATATAATAATGAAAATTTTAGAACTAAAAAATAAAATATTTAAAATGATAAATTTACAGATACCCTTATCATATTGAAGGCAGAAGGAGAAAGGGTCAGTGAAACTAAAGAATATTAATAGAAATTACAGAATGTGGAAAACAGAAGAATTAATAAAGAGAACAGAGAACTCAGTGACCTATGCAAGAATATCAAACTATCATATTGTCTAACATGCGCACAATTGCAAACAGAGCTCTAGTAGGAAAAGAAGGACAAAATTAGTCAGGAAAAGGAAGTAACAATGGCAAAAATTTCCAAAATGTGTTGAATAACCTCGAATTACAGATCCAATAGCTCAGCAAACCCTAAATATGATAAATAAAAAGAAAACCACATACAGGGGACCAATGATGAATGCTGGCTAACTTCACATTAGAAACATTGGAGGCCAGAGGAAAATAGAATAAATGTAAAGCGCTGAAACAAGGAAACAAACAAAACGAAAACCACTATCAAAAAAGGGTGCAAAAGATAGGTTGGGTAAATTTAACTCTACAGTTGCAATATTCTTACATTCCAAGTAAAAGTATAATATTAAGTCTAACATGACTCTGATAGGTTAAGAATACCTACTGTAGTCACAAGAACAAGAGCATCCACTAAAAATATCTAAGAGGTATAGCAGACCCACATGTGTGGGAAGAAACTGTCTGAGACCAAGACAAGAACCACTCCAAAGGATTAGTGGGAACAATGCCTACTATTCAAACAGGGCCAAGAATACTGCCTGTTCCCACTAGTCATACAAGTAAAACTCATAGTTAATGTGGTTTTGGCATATTTACCAGGCATGTAAAGACAAGAAAACACTGCACATAAATGAGAAGAATAATCAGTCAATCTAATTCAGCCCAAGACTGACATAAATGATAGAATTAGCAAAGAAAGCATTAAAACAGCTACTATAACTGTATTCCTTATGTTAACAAAGTTGAGTCATGGAAGATATAAATAAAGACCAAAATTGAACTTTTAGAGAAAATTACAATGTCTAAAATGAAAAAAATACACTGGATGGAATTAAGAGCAGAAGAAAAGATTAATAAATTTGAAAGCATATAAATAGAAACTATCCAAAATTAAATGAAGAAGAAAAAAAAGAAATATGCATCAGTGCTCTGTGGAACAACTTCAAATGTCTTGATATACAGGCAACTGGTGCCCATGAACGAGAAAGACAGAAAAAGTATTTGAAGAATTAATGGCCTAAAACTTTCCAAGCTTAAAGCTATAAACCCATACATACAAGATGCTCAATTAATTCCAAGTATAAGAAACATAAAGAAACCTACACCAAGGCATAGCATAAAAAAAAAATAAGACCAAAACTAAACAAAACATTGATAAAGATAAAATCTTAGAAGCATAGAGAATAAAACAGCATGTTATATACAGAAGGACAAATATAAGGATGACATCAGATTTCTTATTAGAATAAATACTAGTAAGAAGACATTTCACCTGTGGAGCAACAGCTTTAAAGAGGAAAAAAAATGTGGGAGGGTACAAAAAAAAAAAAAGTCCACCTAAAATTCCATACCTGACTAAAATGTTTTTCAAAAATATAAGTGAAATAAAGACATGTTCAGACATAACAAGGTTGAAAGAATTTATCAACAGCAGACTTGCACCTCAAGAAATGTTGCAGGGTGTTCAGGCAGAATGAAAAATAATACTGCATTTAAACCTGGAACACCAAAAAGTAATGGAGAGCACCAGAAATTGTAACTACATGAGTAAATACAGAATTGTTTTTCTTGTTACTGTATTAGTTTCCTTCTGCTGCTGTAACTAATTACCACAAATTTGGTGGGTTAAAATAGCACAACTTAATTATCAAGAAGTTTTAAAAGTCAGAAATCTAAACTGAGTCTTCAGGGTTTCATTCTTTCTGGAGGCTAGATAGATTTTTTCCTTGACTTTTCCAGCTTCTAAAGGCAACCTACACAGCTTCGCTTGTGACCTCTTCCTCCAACTTCAAATCCAACAATGTAGCATCTTCTCTCTTGTGTTATTTGACCTCTGCTCTGTTCTTACATTTCCTATTACACTGGTTCTTCTGATCCTTCTTAGCAGGACGCTTGTAGTTAATTATCAGGACGCTTGTAGTTAAAGTGGATGTACCCAGGTAATTTAGGATAACCTCCCCATCTTAAGATATTTAACTTAAATTCATATGAAAAGTCCACTTTACCATGTAAGGTGGCATATTCATAGTTCTGAGGATTAGGATATTGAAATGTAGAAATCTTTGGGTGATCATTATTCAGGCAATATTATTATGTAGACTCCATAAAAGATAATTGTTTAAACAAAATGTAACAGCATGTTGTGGGATTTAAAACCTATGTAAGATTAAAATAATTTACAATGATATCATAAAGCCCAGAAGGGAGAAATAAAATTGTACCATTATAAATTTCATTCTATAAATGATGGTACCATACATTTGAAGGTAGACTATGACAAAGATGTAAACTCTATACCAATAAAATAACAAAATGAAGAAAGATAGCTCATAACCCAATAAAGGACTGAAATGGAATAATTAAAATGCAATTAATGTATAATAAGAAAAAAAAAGTGATAAACAGAAAATTGAAAACGAAAATACCAAATAAATGGTAAAAAGATGTGGTCATACTTAACCATATCTATAATTGCATTAAATGCAAATGGCATAAACACTTCAAGTAAAAGGCAGAGATTGTCAAATTTAATGAAATAATAAGACCACGTATTGCTTACAAGAAATACACTTTAAATATATAAACACAAATGTGAAAGGTTAGAAAAATGTATACTATGTTGGAATCGGCCAAAAGAAATCTAGAATAGTTATATTAATAAGAGAAAAAGTGAATTTTAGAGCAGATGATATTGCCAGAGAAAAAGAAGTTTATTTTGTAACAATAAATGGGGGTAAATTAATCAAGAGGACATAACAATATTTATGCACTTAATGACAGTTTAAAAATGTGAGATAAAAACTGATAATACTGCACAGAGAAATCAATTAGTCCATAACTATAATTGAACTTTTGCCAAAAGGATTCAAGTAAAACAATGTGTTTTCAGTGACCACATTAAAATTAAAATATTGGTGAATAGTTAACATATTTATAAATAACCCAGGCATTAAAGAAGAAATTAAAAAAAAATGGAAAGAACTTTGAAATTAATGGCAATGAATATACAACTTAGCAGAATTTATAAGATGCAATTAAAGCCTTGCTTAGAGTGAAATTTATAGCAGTAAATATTTCTATTAGAAAAAAATAAATGAACTCAAATCAATGAACTTAGTCTTTACCATCTACATAAATGAATGAATAAAGAAATAGAAGAAACTAAATTCAAAATAAGCAGAAGAATGGCAATAATAATGACTACAGTGGAAATCAATAAAATAGGCAGTTGTTCAAACAGAACAAGGGGATACTGTGTGCTTTAAAATCAGGAAAGGTGTGCTTCAGGGTTGTACCTTTTCACCACACTTACACAATCTGTATGCTGAGCAAAATAACCTGACCCAAGCCATGGTATTTTCAATCACATCATATGCATGTGAAAGCTGGACGATGAATAAGGAAGACGGAAGAATTGATGCCTTTGAATTGTGGTGTTGGCAAAGAATGTTGAATATACCATGGACTGCCAAAAGAATGAACAAATCTGTCTTGGAAGAAGTGCAACCAGAATGCTCCTTGGAAGCAAGGATGGCGAGACTGCATCTAACATACTTTGGACATGTTATCAGGAGGGATCAGTCCCTGGAGAAGGACATCATGCTTGGCAGAGTACAGGGTCAGCAGAAAAGAGGAAGACCCTCAAAGAGGTGGATTGACACAGTGGCTGCAACAATGGGCTCAAGCATAACAATGATTGTGAGGATGGCTCAGGACCTGGCACTGTTTTGTTCTGTTGTGCATAGGGTCGTTATGAGTCAGAACCAACTCGATGGCACCTAACAACAAACAACAATGCTGAGCAAATAATCTGAGAAGCTGGACTGTATGGAGAAGAACATGGCATCAGGATTGAAGGATGTCTCAGTAACAACCTGCGATATGTAGAAAACACAGCGTTGCTTGCTAAAAGCGAAGAAGACTTGAAGCACTTACTGATGAAGATCAAAGACTACAGCTTTCAGTATGGACTACACCTCAATGTAAAGAAGACAAAAATCCTCACAACTGGACCAATAAGCAACATCATGATAAATGGAGAAAAGTCTGAAGTTGTCAAAGATTTCATTTTACTTGGATCCACAATTAATGCCAGTGGAAGCAGTAGTCAAGAAATCAAATGATGTATTGGGCAAATTTGCTGCAAAAGGGCTCTTTGAAGTGTTAAAAAGCAAAGATGTCACCCTGAGGATTAAGGTGTGCCTGGTCCAAGCCATGGTATTTTCAATAGCCTCATATGCATGTGAAAGCTGGACAGCAAACAAGGAAGATCAAAGAAGAATTGATGCATTTGAATTATGGCATTGGCGATGAATATCGAACACACCATGGACTTCCAGGGTAACGAACAAATTTGTCTTGGGAGAAGTACAGCCAGAATGCTCCTTAGAATTGAGGATAGCAAGGCTTCATTTTGTGTACTTCGGAGGTGTTATCAGCAGAGGTCAGTCCCTGGAGAATGACATCATGCTTGGTAGAGAAAAAGAGATAGACCCTTAATGAGATAGATTGACGCAGTGGCTGCAACAATGTGCTCAAGGATAGCAACGATTGTGAAGATGGCGCATGACTAGGCCATGTACATAAGTAGCAACTGACTTGCTGGTACCTAATGACAAAGGAAATCCTATGAACAGCACTTTGTCAACAGAGCAGATTACGTAAGTAAAATAGACAAATTCCTTAAAGAGCACTTATTACCAAAGCGTCCTCAATGGAAACAGAAAATCTGAATAGATCTATAACAATAGCAAATAAATTAAATTATTACTTAAAGTCTTATGACAAGGAAAAGCCAGAGCCCATATAGTTTCAGCAGTGACTTCTATCAATTACGTAAAGCCTACATAATACCATCTTTCCCAGACTTTTCCAGAAACGGAGAATGAAGAAACATTTTCCAACTCATCTCTGAAGACAATACTACCGCAAATACTAAAGCCAAGACAAAGACTTCACATGGAAAGAAACCGTGGACAAAATGTATTATAAACGCAGGCACCAAAATCCTCAACAAAGTGTTAGCAATACAAGTCCAACAACACAGAAAAAAAGAATTGTGTACTATGACAAATTTAGATTTTTCCCAGGAATGCAATGTTGGTTAAACGTTGAAAATAAATTCATGTAACATATTGTATCAATAAAAAAATAACCAAAATTACATTATCATCTAATTAGATGCAGAGAAAGCATTTGACAAAATCTCATACCCACTCATGAGAAAACTTCTCAAGACAAAAAAACCCAATTTTAAAAATGGGCAAAATAGTTGAATAGACGTTTCTTCAAAGAAGACACACAAACGGACAAGTGATTGAATAGATACTCAACATTATTTCTATTAATAGAAGAGAACTCCCTTAGCGTGATAAAATGTTTCTTCAAAAACTTACAACTTATGCGATACTTGATGGGAAATGGTTGAAGTATTTCCCACTTCATGAAGGTTATGAATGGTCATTCTCCTGAAATCTATTTATTATGCTAGAAGTTTCACCTTCCAGATTCCCTGGTGATTCAAATAGTTAAGCGCTGAACTACTAACCGAAACGTTGACAGTAGAAACCCACTCAGAGGTGTTTTGGAAAACAGGCCTGGTGATCTGCTTCTGAAAGGTCACAGACTTAAAAACCTTATGGTGCAGTTCTCCTCTACATACACGGGATCACCATGAGTCAGAATAAATAAATGTATAAAAGGAAATTGGTAACTGAAAAGAATAAATACAGTTGTCTTTATATTCAAATGACCTGATCCTCCATATAGAAAATCCTAAGAACACACATGCTTATACACAAAACGGATAAATCATTTAACCAAAGTTGCATATATTAGATATAAAAAAGATAATCGTATATCAATGTAATAGCAATAAATAATCCAAAAGTTAAATCAACATATTAATTCTATTCAGAATATTATCCAAAGAACAAACTCCTTAGGAGTAAACTTAATAAAAGAAGCATGAAATGTGTATACTAAAATTACAAAACATTTCTGAAAGAAATTAAAGATCTAAACGGAAATATTCCATTTTCTCAAATGGAAAACAGTGTTTTTAAGATGACTGATTAAAAACCCACTGCCATCTAACTGATTCCAACTCATAGCAACCCCACAGGGTTGAGTAGAACTGCCCCATAGGGTTTCCAAGCAGTGGCTATTGGATTTGAACTGCCAGCCTTTTGGTTAGCAGGTGTAGCTCTTAACTGCTGCAACACCAGGGCTCCTTTAAGATGGAAGTTCCCTCAAATTGATCTATAGATTCACCAGTCTATAGAATATCCAGAATATAAACAAAATTAATATTCAGAATATGTTGTTGTTGTGTGTCACTGAGTTGATTTTAACTTATAACAAACCCATATGATAGAGTAGAGCTGCCCCATCGGGTTTCTTAGGGAGAAGACCCCTAGGTCTTTTCTCCCTTGGAGCAACTGGTGGGTTTGAACCACTGCCCTTCAGGACAGCAACAGAGTGTTTAACCATTGTACCACCAGGGCTCCATTCAAACTATAAAAGGGTTTACTATCAGAATATATATGTTTAAAAAAATAAAATTCTTACAACAAAAAGACAAAAAACCTAATTAAATTTGAATAGGCATTTCTCCAAGGAAGTTACAAAAATAGACAAGCATATAAAAAAGTTACTTAACATCATTAGTCATTGTTAGGCGATGTAGAGTAGGTTTTGACTCGCAGTCACCCTATGTACAACAAAACAAAACTGCATAGTCCTGTGCCATTCTCATAATCGTTGCCGTGTTTGAACCCATTGTTGCAGCCACTGTGTCAATCCATCTCATTTGAGGGTATTCCTCTTTTTCACTGACCCTCTGCCTTACCAAGCATGATGCCCTTCTTCAGAGACTGGTCCCTCCTGATAACACGTCCAAAGTACAGGAGACAAGGTCTCACCATCATCGCTTCCAAGGAGCACTCCGGCTGTACTTCTTCCAAGACAGACTTCTTAGTTCTTTTGGCAGTCCATGGTATATTCAATATTCTTTTCTAACGCCCTAATTCAAAGGTATCAATTCTTCTTCAGTCTGCGTTCATCACTGTTCAGCTTTTGCATGCATATGAGGTGACTGAAAATGCCACAGCTTGGGTCAGGTGCACTATAGTCCTCAAAGTGACATCTTTGATTTTAAACACTTTAAAGAGGTATTTTGCAACAGGTTTGCCCAATGCAATACATCGTTTGATTTCCTGATTGCTGCATTCATGTATGTTGATTGTGGATCCAAGTAAAATGAAATCCTTGGCAACATCAGTATTTTCTACATTTATCATGACGTTGCCTATTGGTTCGGTTTTGAGGATTTTGTTTTCTTTATGTTGAAGTATAATCCATACTGAAGGCTGTAGTCTTTGATCTTCGTCAGTAAGTGCTTCATGCAAGCCCTCTTCACTTTCAGCAAGCATGGTATGAATTAAAAAAAAAAAAAAAAAACCCTGCCGTTGAGTCGATTCTGACTCACAGTGACCATATAGGACAGAATAGAACTGCCCCATGGAGTTTCCAAGGAGCACCTGACGTGTTTGAACTGCTGACCTCTTGATTAGCAGCCGTAGCACTTAACCATTATACCACCAGGGTTTCCAGTGCATGAATTCTAATTCAATGGCATGAATTAGAAGCACCTTAAACCTCAAAGTGACATCTTTGCTTTTTAACACTTAAAGAGGTCTTTTGCAGCATTAGGGAAATACAAATGAGTCCACAAGGAAATACCATTTCACACCCACTAACTCGTCTCAAAGGCAACAGGTTTAGTTTTTTAAATCCATAAAGCCCATTGCCATTGAGTCGATTCCAACTCATGGCGACCCTAACAGGAGAGTAGAACTGCCCTGTTGGGTTTCCAAGGAGTACCTGGTGGATTTGAACTGCTGACCTTTTGGTTAACAGTCATAGCTCTTAACCACTGTGCCACCAGGGTTTCCTACACCCACTAGGTGATTATAATAATAATGATGATAATAATAATAATAATAAAACAAAATAACAAGTATTGGTGAAGATGTGGAGGAAGTAGAACTTTTATGCATTGTTGGTAGGAACGTACAATGGTGTAGCCATTGTGAAAACCAGTTTGGACGGCCCTCAATATATTAAACATAACATTACCATAAGACTCAGCAACTGAAACCATACATCCCTATAAAGACCTGTATGCAAATATTCGTAACAGCATTATTCATGAAAGTCAATAGATGGAAAAAAGTCAAATATGCATCAGCTGATGAACTGATGAACAAAAGTGTCAACTATCCTTTCAGTGGAATATTATTTGGCCATAAAAAGGGATACCACAGTGTAGATAAACCTCCAAAACTTTATGAAAAGTGAGAAGCCAGAAACAAAAGGCAACATATGGTGTTATTTCATTCTTATGAAATACTCAGAATAAGTAACCCCATAAAGACAAATTGCAAATTGGTAGTTCCCAGGAGCTCAGGGGAAGGGAGAACAGATAGCAGCTGCTTAATGGATATGGGACTTCTTCTTTCAGGGGTAAAAAAATGCTTTGGAACTAAACAGAAGTGTTGATTACACAATATTGTGCATTGAATTGTTTGCTTTAAATTAGTTAATTTTGTGTCATGTAAATTTCTTCTCAATAAAAATAAATTTGAAAAATAAAAATAAAACTTAAAAAAAAGAGTAGATATTCCTAGATATGAATTCTAAAATAAATGTTAAACAGAAAAAAATGAAAAATTAAGTTAACCCAGAAGAGAGCAGGAAAAGGAGGAATAGAGGCACAGAGATTGGACTCAGAGAAAACAGATGGCAAAATAATAAGCATAAATCTAAACACATCAATAAATTCAATGTAACTAGATTAAACACCTCATTTGAAGTTAGAAGTTGTTAAACTAGATAAATAGATCTACCGTAGCCTGTCTTTAAGAAGCACTGTTCAGATATTAAAGTTCAGGTTAAAAGTAAAAAGATGGAAAACACGTTTCGTATCATGCGTAACCACGAGAAAACTGAAGTAGATATATTTACATCAGAGAAAATGGGCTTCAAGAGAGGAGTAATAAATACGGTTACAAAGGGACATTTCACAATGACAAGAAGGGTTGATTGATCAGGAAGACACACCAGTAGTAGATGTGCACACGTCTAACAGCAGAGCTTCAAAACAAAATGAGGAGGATTCAATAAATAGGGCAGGATTACTGATGGAATTAAAGGGAGACATAGACAAACCTACAAACTTAGCTGGAGATTTTAAAATCCATTTTTTTCAGAGAAGTGGTTGATCCTGGTGGGGTAGGGGAATTGAATGCAAAGTTGTTTGAGGGAAATTCTGGGAGAAATTGTTCTATACCTTGAAAGGTTTTCAGATGCATTAAGTCTATGCATTTCTCATACTTCGTCAAACTGTACATTTAATTAAGATGTGTGAATTTTTTCAAACATATTTAGTATACATTAAAAAGTGAGCTATAAATACATATTGAACTGTAGATGATAGGCTTGCTTTTCACAGTGATATGGATTAGCAATTCTGAAACTGCTCTCTCTGTATTCAACTGTGAGCACATAAGTTGTTAGGTGCCCTCAAGTTGATTTCAATTCATAGTGACTCCATGTGACTGAGTAGAACTGTCCCATAGGGCTTCCCGGGCGGCAATCTTTACAGGAGCAGATTGCCAGGCCTTTCTCCTGCAGAGATGCTGGGTGGGTTTGAACTTTTTGTTAGCAGTCTTTTTGTTAGCAGTCTAGTGCTTAACCGTTGCACTACCAGGGTTCCTTAGCAAATGAGTACATATATTGAGAATGAATAAAGGAAACCAGATTTCTTATTTTGGAGAATGAAACTACATAAAATGAGGAGGACTCAATAAATAGA
Source organism: Elephas maximus indicus (assembly GCF_024166365.1). Lineage (NCBI taxonomy): Eukaryota > Metazoa > Chordata > Mammalia > Proboscidea > Elephantidae > Elephas > Elephas maximus. The sequence continues at coordinate 108,611,168 of NC_064826.1, read as the reverse complement.
GCAGAATTACCTATCTCAAAGATGAAGGCCCTGGTCTACACATGGAAAGAAACACTCGGGTTTCACAGTAATCTGAAATTTATTATTTTTTTCTTTGAGTCATCCTACTACCTAAGCAGTTCATCTCTAGTGGCAGTCCACTATGGGTAGTAAAAATTGGGAATCTTTTTAAAAACACTGCTACAACAGGGAAAAAAGGAGGACCTTAAGATATTATTATCCAGGTTTTGACAACTGTACTTGCTTATGATGTAAGTTAATGACGTTAGGGGATGCTGGATGAAGTATATGGGGGAACTCTGTGTGCTTATACATGCAACTTTTCTTTATCTAAAATTATTTCAAAATAAAAACAAGCCAACAAACAGAAAATCAGATTTCCTAGGGCTAGAAGATATGTTTTCATTTTTCCACTGTTTGATGATGGATAATTCTCAACAAGTATCTGAGTAACCTCATGATCATTAAACTCTTCATGAGCTCAACAGTTGTTCTCTCTTAAATGCTTCATACACTTCCTTTAAAACGGAGTAAGGGTCTTTATTGATCAGTCTGGGATCATGACTTTGAAATTCCTCTTAAAAAAATTAATTGTAAGCTGCATATGGTAGCTTCTGGCAGGTATCTGGTACATTGCAGGCATCTACATTTTTGTGGCTGTTATGATACCAATGATTTGTTTTTATCATGAGTACAATGTCTAAGTAAATGGAAACACTTAAAACCCAATGGGCACCTTGATGTGCACTTTTGGCCGGCAGGGTAGTCTCATCATGAGTTTGCTCACTCAGGTATAATCAGTAAATCGTTGCCGTCAAGTCACCTCCAACTCATGGCAACCCTATGTGTGTCAGAATAGAACTGTGCTGCATAGGGTTTTCAATGGCTGATTTTTTTGGACATTAATCCCAAGGGCCTTTCTCCGGCAGCAGCTCTGGGTTGACTTGAACCTCCAGCCTTTCAGTTAGCAGCCAATTGTTTGCATGGCCCTGTGACTCCCACTGAATGCACAAAGCATTAACCCTTTGCAACACAGAGGACTCCCATTCAACTCTACAGAACGTTAACCCTTTACACTACCCAGGTACTCCCACTCACCTTTACAGATAAGAAAATTGAACTTTAGAAGGGAGAAACTGGCTTGTCCATGGTACACAGTGACTGAAGACCGATGAGGACATACTAATCCTGGACAGTGGTTTAGGATAATCTGTAGAAAGTCCATTTAGCCTGCATCTTCTAATGAATTTATTTATAACTCAAGCCCTTCAAAAATCATGCTATTGACTAGAACTCATTTCCTAAAACTTTTTTATTTTTTGTAAGGTTCTGTAAGCCACTTATTTGTAATTACCAAGAATAAATACATGCTAATATGTTTCATTAAAGAATGAAGTTATATTTGTTCAGCTGCCACCAAGCCCTTCTGAGAATATGTCTCTTCTGCAAGTCTGGAGAAGCTTGTCTGCAGGTTTTGCTCAAAAACGTAGCATGAAACATAGGGAAGCATGTTACTCAGTCAAACTCTTCTCTTTGCTTAATCCACTCTAATTGAAGATAATCATTCACTAAAGTAGTGGCAATGCAAAAACAAATCAATTAGCCTGATACCTAAATCCACAAGATTAAGATACACACGGTCACAAAACAATAAGCAGGAATATTGCGCTAAATAAATTAGGCATGTGCATAAAAAATGAATTTGAGCAGGGGAGGAAGTTCAAAAATTCACAAATTCAATATGTAAATTTTAATTTTAAAGGAAGTACGTATATTACCTTAAATAAAGAGCCCAGTTTAATATATATATATGAAAATATTTACAGCAAACTGTCCTTACTATGAAGTATAAAAACACTATAATAATTGGCATACTTTTTCACTCCCTGGTTTTCTTCCTGTCTATATGCCTACTGTTGTTAGGAAATAAAATAAGAATAATTCTGTGAGGGTAGCCCTGTAAACGGATGGTTACAGCTTCAGGTCTTCACTCAGCATTTGCCTAGCAAACTTACAAAGTTCTTCTAGTAAATGTATTCTCTCACTATCTTCAGTTACTATAATTTAACCCAGATATGCTGTACACCTTTCTTCTGATGACAGTCCTGCCTTTACTTCGTAGTAAAACAGAAACTATAAGTCAGGATCTTCTGGCCACCATGTGTGCAAACACATACAGCTGTGAGTCAGTTGAGTCGTGACAACCCCGTGGGTGTCAGAGTAGAATTATGCTCCTTAGGGTTTTTAATCACTGATTTTTTGGAAGTGGATCACCAGGCCTTTCTTCCAAGGTGCCTCTGGGTGCACTGGAATCTCCAACCTTTCTTTTAGCAACTGAGCACACTAACCATTTATGCCACCCAGGACTCCATATATGGCTATACCCTTCTCCTTATTTTAGAACCTTTTGATGCCCTGGAAGAGGAGAGCCACCTTCTATCGAGGACCAGCATCTTCCCCTGGGCAGCATCATCACTCCTCTAATCCATTTTCTCAGGACTTTGCTCCAGTAGATGCTCCATTCTCCCTGATACATTCAACCTCTTTCTCTCTACTGGATCATGCTAATAAGCATTCAAACATATTCTAATAATGTCCATCTTTAAAAAAAAAAGGAAAAGACAAACATAACAAGCTGATCCCTAACTCCAAATCCTCCTTAGCTGTAAAATTACTCTTCTTTACTCAACTAAGCCCTCAAATGTTTTCTAATGCAACAATCCGCATATTCTTACACCTTTTCATTTAGAATGATTTCATATATGTAGAAAAGCCCATGTGATTGTGTAACTATTAAATATGTTAAATATGTTGTTACAGCTCAAACTCATGGTGGCTTCTGTTATATATAAGTGGTCCTGCACCATCTGCATGAGTCTTGGCATGTTTGAGACCACTTTTGCACCTAAGCACTTCTGATGACTCACTGGTTAAAGCATTTGGCTCCTAAGCAAAAGGTTGGAGGCTCAAATCCATCAGCCTCTCCATGGGAGGGAGATGTGGCAGTCAGCTTCCATGAAGATTTATTACCTTGGAAACCCTAGGGGCGGCTCTACTCTGTCCTATAAGGTGGCTAATCAGGTTTGGATTTTGGTTTGGTTGCATCCCCTGTGTCATTAAGGGCTTCCTGCATTTTTGCTGACCCTCTACTTTACCAAACATGATGTCCTCTTTTAGTGATTGTTTTTTTCCAATGGTGTGTCCAAAATAAGGGAGTAAAAAACACTATGGATTACCACAGAATATTAATGATTTTGCCACTCCTGAAATTTCATAATTGTTAATAGTTTGCAGCTAGTTGCTTTAGACCTTTATATTTTTTTAACCAATTGAAATGTTTTAATTTGAGATGCTTCTGCACCTTCCCCCAATCCACTATGGGCTCTTCACTCCCTGAAGTTAACTAATATTTTGAAATTTTAGTCCAGACTTTTATTTTTTTACTTTTTCTATATTTATTTGGATCTATACACAATATTGTACTGAAAATTTGTTTGGATCTATACACAGTATTGGATATAGTATTGTGCCGAAAATTGTAGTTTTTAAGCCTTTGGGATTCGTGCACAATGATCTCTATAGAATTATATCATTTATTTAAGATGCCCTATATTATTCCATGGAAACCCTGGTGATGTAGTGGTTAAGTGCTATGGCCGTTAACCAAATGGTCAGCAATTCGAATCCACCAGGCACTCCTTGGAAACTCTAGGGGCAGTTCTAGTCTGTCCTATAGGGTCACTATGAGTTGGAATCGACTAGATGGCAACAGGTTTTTGGTTTATATTATTCCATTGAATGGATATATCACATTTTGACTATTCCTTTAGAGGGAAAGTGTGGCTGCTTGTAATTTGCTTTATCCCAAACCATGCTGTAATGAAAACCCCTGGACCTGTCTCTCTATGTAGGTACATATGTGAGTGGTTCCTAGTAAATACCCAGGATGTGAATTACTTGCTCATTGGATATGCTCATTCTCAACTTAGGTAGATGTTGTCAGATTGCTTTCTAAATTGTTTTTATCAATTTACATTTCTACCAGCACAGAGAGGATTCACGTTCTTACATCAGACCAATAACATATGTTACAGTCAGACTTTGTAAACATTTGCCAGTCTAATGTGCGCCAGATGGATTCTCATTTACCTGATTACTGTTATGATTGAAATGTTTTCACATATGGGGGTTTGGGTTTCCTCTACTGTAAACTGTTTTTTTACCTACTTTGCCACTCGTTAGGTCAAACGTCTTTTTCTGAATCTAGATTTAATTCTTCGATGACTATAGTATATTCCTTGAAATATCTTTTTGCAAGCTCTGTTTTTGCTTTTGAATTTAGTCTCTGCATCTTTTTCATATAAATGCTTTACATATAATCCTATTTCTTTATAATCCTCTAAAAGCTTTTTTGCTGGTTACATTTTTTTTTTTTTAGATTTAAATTCATTATTTATCAATTGTTTTTATAAAAGATAAGTTAAGGGTAGAAATTAAGTTTTTTTCACAAGGATATTCAATTGACAGATAACAATTATTAAATTGTTCTTAATTACCCAACCAATTTGTAATGCTGTGCCACTCAAGTACAAAGTGCCCTCCAGGTGTGAAACTTATTCCTAGATTATTTAGAAGATTTCATGGATTTATTTGTCCATCCTGCCCCAATGTCTCACCTGTTTTAATTATAATAAGTTTTGATGCATGAAAGGGAGGATTCCATCATCTCATGCAGTTTTTTATTCATGTTAACTATTCTTGTCTCTTTATTATTTTCCTATTATATTTTTAAATCAGTTATTGGTATATGCTATTCTTGAATTCAGAAAGTTCACATCCACAAACTTTCTGACCTCTGATTTTATGTCTAGTCTTGTAATTTTTTGCACAATTATATCATGCGTAAGGAGATAAGCATATTTCTAATTAGTACTTTAGTACCACCCCACAAGTCTTGATATGCAAAAATTTCTTTAAGGTGCAACTATAATTATTTAATAATTTCATCGTACTTCTCCTTTTTATGCATATATGGGGCTGCTTTCTTAATTTTTCAAAGGTGAGTTTCTTTAGTCAGATTTATTGAAATATCATTTACACAGAATAAAATCCACCCTTTTTAGTATAGAGTGAGTGTTGCCAAATACACAGTCGTGAACCCACTACCACAAACAAGATATAGAACAGCTCCATTATCCAAAATAATTCCCTCGTACATCTTTGTAGTCAATGTTCTTACTACCATTCAGTGGCTTATTTTGAGTTTATGATTTTTTGTTGTTGTTACAGTATTTTGTTTTTGCTGTTGATTTTAATATAACCCCATTGAAATCTTAAATCAGAGTTCTGTATTTCAAATTGTTTCTGTAAGTGATGGACAAATATTTTTTGTAAATTAAAATACTTTTTGTTGAGTGAAGGGTTATATTACACACAAACATGTACACACACACACACATCGTTTCTATTAGTTGCTGTCGAGTCGATTTTAACACATGGAGACCCATGTGTGCAGAATAGAGCTGTGCTCCATAAGGTTTTTAATTGCTGTAATCTTTCAAAAGTAGATTTCCAAGGCTCTCTTCTGAGGAGCCTCTGCTGGCACACTTAAACTCAGCTGCTACCTGAAAGGTTGGTAGTTCAAACCCACCCAGCGGCTCCAAGGGAGGAAGCCCTGTTGATCTGCTTCCATAAAGATTATAGCCAAGCAAACCTTATAGGGCACTTTTACTCTGTCACATGAATGACGTCTCTATGAGTCGAAAATCAACTCAATGGCACCCAGCAACACCATATATATTCACAACGAATATCTATCTATCTATCTGGAAACATTGGTGCCATAGTGGTTAAGAGCTACGGTTGTTAACCAAAGAGTTGGCAGTTTGAATCTACTAGGCACTCTTTGTGACCTCAAAATAATTGATAAGCATCCTGATGAGTACACAGAAGATCAAAAGGATGAAGTGAAAAGGGACTTTATCTTGAGATACTTCATCTTTTTGTTGGGAATAAGAAAAATATCTTTTCTAGCACTATAGTCATGCCTCATGTGCATAATTGTGTCACATGACCACCCATCTCCGTAGAGGAGTCTAGAATTCTGCATCTCATTTTCCCAGCCTGGGTAGCTCACTCACATTGTTGCTCATCTGATAACTCACTTCACTGGTGTGAAGCACCAGCTGGGCCTGCAATGCTTGCCTTGCCCTGGGTCTTCTAGCTTCTTACTCCTCGGTCAGGTGTGTGTGTGTGGCTCCAGGTGTGTGCACCCCAGCTTCTGCAGGTACTCATACCATCTACATCAATGTCAACTGGAACTGAGATGGGTTCTCAAGCTCATTTTTGTGCATGTAGCCTGTTCTTATTCCTCCCACTGTACATCTCTCTTCCCTTCCCAACTGCCTGCACTGTGAGCTTGAAACTCCAGCAACAAACCTGAAGACAATAGTCTTAGGAAAAAAAAAAAAAAAAGACAATGGTCTTAGAGAGGGAGCTTAATCAGTTTCCACAATTGCCTAGTCAAATAGGTAAAATCCTTTAACTGATTTTATTTACGGATACATATTACAAGTTGCCATTGAGTCAGTTCTGACTCGTGGTGATCCCATGTGTGTCAGAGTAGAACAGTGTCCATAGCATTTTCAATGACTGATTTTTAAGAAATGGATCTCCAGCTCTTTTTTCTGAGGCAACCCTGGGTGGATTCAAACCTCTAACATTTCACTTAGCACCCAAAGCAAATCAAATCTGTTGCCCTCAAAAAGATCTGACTCATAGCCACCCCATGTTTTACAGCATGGGACTGCTCCATCAGATCTTCTTGGCTGTTAATCATTATGTAAGCAGATTGCCAGGGCTTGCTTCTGTAGCACTGCTGGGTGGGTTCAAATCTCCAACCTTAGGTTAGCAGCTGAGCACAAACCGTCTTCTCCATCAAGGGAGCTCTTGTACCCACCCCCCACCACACACACACACACACACACATAATTTTGCTTCTCTTGTTGAACCCTAAATGATACACAATTTGACATTATAAGAGGCTAACCCAAAACCCAGTGCCTTCAAGTCGATTCTGACTCATAGCGACCCTATAGGATGGAGTAGAACTGCCCCATTGAGTTTCCAAGGAGCGCCTGGTGGATTATGGTTTACTTTTAGCTTTATACTATACTTTGCCATCTAGAAATGTGTTTTATTTTAGCTAGCATTTATCAGGCACATATTTTTCAATCCCTTGTATTTCAAATGCTGCTAATTATATCTCTTTTTTTTATGTATTGTATAGCTGTATTTAACATTTTAATGCAATATCGCTCTTTTAATTGGTGAGATTATTCTATTTATATATATATATTTTGTATTGTTTCCTACCTGAGTCCATGTTTCTTATTTGTCTTCATATTTCTTTGCTTCTCTTTTATTTCTCTTGCTATTGTTGAATTGATGCAGTTTGTACATATATATATATTTTTAATTTCTCTCTGCTAATTTTGAAGGTAGAGGAAACTTCCATTATTTAGCTGTTACCTTTAAAATTTTAACTTGCTTAATTATGTTTTCAATGTTTGTAACAATGTCTAAAATTATTCATAACTTTTTCCTCCTCCTTAATAAAACAAAACATAGCACAATTTAACTGCTTATAGACACATTCCCTGCCATCATTTTATTTTTATTGCTGTCTAAAGAGGTAGTTTTGCCTTTTAAACATACACACACACACACACACACAGTCAATTTGTTATAGTCAATATTTAAATATTTAAATGTTATTACTAATGATTCACTTAAAGTAGTCTTTAATATTTCCAGTCTTGTTCTCGGGGATACTTTTTCCCTTGCTGAAGTTCCTTCACTGCACTCCTTGCAGTTTGATGAGTCCAGGTGATTACTTCTGTATTGTATTACAATTGATAATCAATACCCAACTATTTCCAGTCCTCCATACAGATTATCCTAACAATGAGCTCTTAAATAGAACCTCCATAATGATAATTCATTGATTATATCCTCAGCCCAGAGCTTCTCTCTGAGTTCCAGACCACTGTGATCAGGTTATTCACAGACCACGTACTTAGCTTTCCCAGAGAAAACGGCTTAGAGAGGATGCTGGAATTTTTGTTCTTACATACTTTGCCCTGGTCCCAAATGTTAATTCCCATATTTATGTGTTGGAGAGACTTAACTGTTGTTGATGTTTAGTTTGGTGCCTAGTATTGGGATGCTGTATGTTTTTATTTGACTCTGTGCATCATAACATACTATGGATAACATTGCAAAGAATAGGAATTCCAGAACCCTTAATTGTTCTCATGAGGAACTTGCACATAGACCAAGAGGCAGCCATTCAAACATAACAAGAGAATACTTCATAGTTTAAAATCAAGAAAGGTGCATCAAGGTTATATCTTTTACCATACTTACTCAATTGGTGTGCTGAGCAAATAACCCGAGATGCAAGAGTATACAAATGAGAATGCAGCATCGAGATTGGAGATTCATTAACAGCCTGCAATATGCAGATGACAAAATGCTTGCTGAGAGTGAAGAGGACTTGAAGCATTTACTGATGAAGATCAAAGACTATAGCCTTGCATATGAGTTACACCTCAACATAAAGAAAACAAAAATCCTCACAATTGGACCAATAAGCAGCATCATGATAAACAGAGAACATAATGAAGTTGTCAAGGATTTCATTTTACCTGAATCCACAATCAATGCCCATGGAAGCAGCAATGAAGAAATCAAAGGACATATTGCATTGGGCAAATCTACTGCAAAAAGCCTCTTTAAAGTGTTAAAAAGCAAAGATGTCACTTTGAGGACTAAGATGTGCCTTACTATGGTATTTTCATTCACCACATATGCATGCAAGAGTTGAACAATGAATAAGGAAGACCAAAGAAGAATTGATGCCTTTCAATTATGGTGTTAGTAAAGAATATTGAATATGCCATGGGCTGTCAGAAGAACAAGCAAATTTCTCTTGGAAGAAGTACAACCAGAATGCTCCTTAGAAATGCAGATGGTGAGGCTTCATTTCAAGCACTTTGGACATGTTATCAGGAGGGACCAACCCCTGGAGAAGAACGTCATCCTTGGTAAAGTGGGGGGTCAGCAAAAAAGAGGAAGTCCCTCAGTGAGATGGACTGGCACAGTGGCTGCAAAAACGAGCTCAAACGTAGCAATTGCTGTGAAGGTGGCACAGGACTGGGCAGTGTTTTGTTCTGTTGATATGGGGCCACTATGAGTTGGAACCAACTCCACACAGCTAAAAACAGAAACAACAATGGCGTTATTTTGTCATTGCATTCTAAATTGCCCCACATTGGCAAGAAATATAAAGAATAGATGGCTGGCTCAGAAAAAACAAGATGCAATTAAGTTCTTAGCAAGATAAATTATCTTCCTAGAGAAAGCAGAGAGGTCATGTGGAAACTGAGTAGATGGTTTAGTCACATTTTACATGCGGCCTCATCCTGAGTAATAAGTCCTGTACTAAAGGTAGTATGTCTCAGGTTGCATGATCCCACGGCATACATTTACTTTCATAAAATACATAAAAATTTAGCGTAAATGCCCCTCACTCCTTTCCACACCTTAAATCCTGGAGCTTATCTGTTGTTGTTATTAGCTGCCTTTGAGTTGGCACCAGACTCATGGCAATTCCATGCACAACCATTGTGATTCACGGGGTTTTCATTGGGAGTAGATCACCAGGCTATCCTTCCTCGTCTGTTTTAGTCTAGAAGCTCCACTGAAACTGTGTAGCCTCATAGCAATACCCAAGCCTCCCCTGTCAGACGAGTGGTGGTTGCACTTGAGGTACATTGGCCAGGCATCAAATCCCAGTCTCCTGAATGTGGAAGGTGAGATTCTACCACCGAACCACCACTGCCCAATGGAGCTGATTTAGGAAGACCTGATTATCCAGCAACTAACCACTCTGTTCCCTGCTTTTTGCTAACCTACTTGGTTAGATCACAATAAAGATACAAAATATCTCAGGGATAATCCTCATTAGGGATATAGTGGCCTAGGTAGAGATAACCCTCCTACTCTCCTACCCTCAATTCTTTGTCGAGGATAGGATATTTCTTACATCCAAGATTATCCTTGTGAAGACGGTGCAGAGGATGGGTGTGCTAGTAACTCCTATTCCCCATAGCCTGGCTGGTCCTGAATGATGTGAGGTTCCACTTCCGTTAAACAGCCAGGAGAGGACCTGGGACTGGGCATCATATAAAGCAGTAGGATTCAGAAAATCAGTTTTTGTAATTTCGACCTGGGACTAGAATTCAGCCTTTTTTTTTTTTTTTTTTTTTTTGTGGTTCTCTACACCCACCCAAGACTATAGATGAGACAACTAGGACCTTAGTCATTCCAGGTAGATTCAGTATAGATAGCTACTTCTAGATGGGTGTCTTCTTTTTTTTTATTATTATTTAGTTTTTCTTATTGTACTTTAGATGAAGGTTTACAGAACAAACTAGCTTCTCATTAAACAATTAGTAAACATATTGTTTTGTGTCATTGATCCCCAACCCCATGACATGTCAACACTCTCCCTTCTCAAACTTGGGTTGCCTATTACCAGCTTTCCTGACCCCTCCTGCTTTCTACTCCTTGCTGCTGGGCTGGTGTGCCTAGAAGGGTGCCTTCTTGATTTAATTATTGAAAATTGAGATTGAGAAGGGGCTGTCACATATTTTAGCTCAATTTCATCTTAAATAATGAAGATTTGCTATTGAGAATAAGATCTTTATTCTTCATTCAACAGATTTCATTTTGATTATAAGCAATGTCTTTTTTTTTTACTATATCGCAATAACATGTCTGTTTATATCAATGTAGAAGGTATTGATTAAGAGTGTATGATATTTTGCTTTGTATTTGCAAACTATCTCCAACCTGAAATCCAGAAGCTTGAAAGCATGCTATCATCCAAGTCTTAGATTAGAGTGTAGGGAAGTTTAGAATCTAGTGACACATTTTAGCCTCAGGTTATGAATAAAGATCCATCTTGTCTTTTCAATGCACTGCATGGCATCAAAAACAACTTTTTTTTCTAAAAAAATTTCCCATAAAATGATTTCTTTTCCCCATCATATGTCTTAAGTATTCTGCAAAATGTTAGAGACATAGTTTATGTTATTTTTTTGGTGTGTGTGTGTGCACGTATATTTCATGCATAATATACTTACGAAGCATCTAGTTTCTTTTTTATGCTCATTTCCCTACCTTCCTCTCTAGTCATTTTTCTATTAAAATCACATTACAACTAGTATCATTCTGTATGTTTATGTTTTGTTACCCTTCCCTTAGCTTCTATTCAGTGAGAATCCACTTAAAGCCCATTTTCATGCCCCTCAATGTATGAAATCCACTTTTTTCAGGGTCACTATAAGTCAAAATCGGCTTGATGGCAACGGGTTATTTTTGTTTTTTGTTTTTGGTAATAATTTCTATGACATCAATTTCAGTAATCATTGACAGTTCTTATGTTAGTTGATCTTCCAACAACTTTGACAGATAGACTACTCCCTTTATCTTGAAGTTGTTTCTTTACTTGTCTCCCAAGATCCTCCCTTGTTATCCTTTTACAAAACTGTTGAATCCCTCTTGATCTTCATTGCTGAACAACCTCCTCTAAATAAATATTAGAGTGCCCCATGGTTCAGTCATTTTTTTCCCTTACCTTTTTTAACATGGATTCCCTTGGTGATCACATACCGTCTTATGGCCTTCAATCCCGTCTGTTTTTTAATGGTTCTTGAATTTATACTCGCAGCTTTGATCTTTACATTGAGCTCCAGACTTACAAATGTAACTGCCTGCTTCTCACCACTACCTGAATGTTTAAGATCTTGGCCAAATTTAGCATCTCTAAGGCAGTCCTATTGATTCCCCTCCTCATCCAACCTACCAAACAAAAACAAGTACATAATCTGCTAACCTCCTTCCCTGAGTCTTACACATCTCAGAATATAGCACCTCATGTATTCAGTTGCTCCAGAGGAAATCATAGAAGACATCCCTCTTTCCTCCTTTTTCTCTCTTATCTGACATCCAATTTATCAGTAAGTCCTGCCAACTCTACCTCTGATCAATGACTTATGATTTACTACCCTACTCAGAGTCAACATCAAATCTTGCCTTGACTATTGCAACAAATCCTTAACTGGTCTCTTTGCTACCACGCTTTCCCCACTGCACACTATTTCTATCCAAGAACTAAAGTTATCATTTGAAAGCATAAATTAGATCATGAAATTGTTCTCTTCAAAATATTCCAATGATTTGCTATATTACTTAGGGGGGGAATACACTCCTCACCATGGTGTACCACCTCAGTGTGATCTGCTCATGCTTATACCAGAAAATAATTCAGCTCTGGCCACAATGATCATCTTGCTCTCCCTTGGTGAGGCCAAACTTGTTCCAGCTCAGGGGGCTTTGCAGTTTCTGCTCTCTCTCTGCCTGCAATGCTTTCTCCCCAGACCTTTCCATAGCTTACTTTTTATTGAGGCTTCAATTCAAACGCACCTCATCAGAGAGGACATTCCTGTAAAATACATTCTTTTTCACTCTTCCCAACAAATAGTTTCTGCAACTTATTAGGAGCTCAACAAATATTAGATGAATGGGTGGATAATTTTTAAATGAACAATCATTTATTAGATGGTTAACGACAGTACAAATTACATGTACTATCAGACAAATTTAAGGTTGGTATAATTTCTTATCAGAAGAAAGGCCTGGTGATTTACTTCCAAAAAAATCATCCAGTGAAAATCCTAAGGATCACAAAGGTCTGATCCCATTGAGCATGGAGTCTCCATGAGTCTAGGGCCTATTCAAGAGCAACTAACAACAACAATAGTTACTTACATAGAAAACAGGGCTGCCTGTGGGGCATGCAGAAACTCAGCCACATATTCTTACTTGTGAAGTTTCCTTCTCTAAACAAGCAATTTAATTTAATTTTTTTTTTTTTTACAAAGTTCACGGGCCCATGAAAAGTGTAATGTCTTATTTTCCTAAGACTGCAGTAAAAAGATACCACAAACTGGGTAGCTTATAAAAACAAAAATTTATTGTCTCACAGTTCTGGAATCTGGAAGTCTGAGGCCAAGGTGCCAGCCATGATGATTCTGAGACTTCAAGGGAGTATCTCATGCCTCCCTCCCAGCTTCTGGTAGTTCTAGGTAGTCCCTGCCTCACATCTGCAACATCACATGGTATTCTCCCTCTGTCTCCCTGTCTCTGTGTTTCTTCTTCTCTTTTAGAAGGACAGCAGTCATATGGGATTAGGGCTCACCCCACTCCAGTATGACCTCATGTTAACATCTTCAAATACACTATTTCCAAACTGGGTCACATTCACAGGTACAGGGGTTAGGACTTAAATATATCTAGTGGCAGAATATAACTCAATGGGTTCATGTGTTAAATACATAGTCCAACTCATGCCATGGCTCTTTGGAACCTGTTTGTATTGAAACAAGGTAGATCTTCTTGCCTTTGCAGTTCCCTAGCCATTTATTTAAAGTTGGTCACATCATTACCCATAATGCTGCAGCATTCATTGTGCAGCAATGACACTTTCAAAGGCTATAACAGTTCTTCATTTATGATGACCTCAAGTGCAAGTCTTATTCATAATGTTTAGGAAAATTTGAACAGTAATTTGGTTTTCCATTCAGAATTTCATAGTATAGACATAGAAAAACACATCTTCCAACTATGTTTTCTCTTGAACTCTTTAGCTGTCATCACTGCATTCCTAGAATGGGATCCCTTTTGGTGTTGAGGACACTCGGCTTCCAAACACTACCAGAGGATGGGCAGGGTTTATGACCAGAACAGCAGAATAATCCCTTCAGCATAAGGTAGACCCTACCCTCGTCAGTTAGGCATGATTTTAGGCCAATCAGGGAGAGCATATCACCACCATCAGGATAGGAAGGATCTTTTGGCATTGCAGAACAAGGGCCCAAAAGTCCTCAGAGAAGATAGTCAAAGCTTCTCCCAGGATACCCACACACATGGACAGAGCCTACAGGGAAGGGCATGGCTGATCTTGGCCTGGCTTGAGCCATAGAGAGCAGCTTGGTCAGGAAAAGGCTTGAGCCCAGAGTCCTGACATTGTCAGCCTCGTTCTGGTGCCCCAGCCTCTTCCTGGAACCAGACTGCCTGGATCTGGTCCCAGCCAATGGACTCCACATCTAGATCTCCTGAGTGTCTGGTTGTCCCCAAGAGTAAGGGGAGGGGCTGAGGGATGACGATCAGAGAGAGTTCTGAGGTGAGAAACAGGAATCAGGACATGTGGCCTGGTAGATGCTCAGAGTTTCCCGCCTAGATAGCCATGTGGACCAGCTGGTCTCAGGCACCTGAGCTGGGTTTGGAAAATTTCCAGGAAACTTCTCCAAGGCCTGGGCCCCCTAAGGCACTGGCCCCCTAAGGCACTGGCCCCCTAAGGCACTGGCCCCCTAAGGCACTGGCCCCCTAAGGCACTGGCCCCCTAAGGCACTGGCCCCCTAAGGCACTGGCCCCCTAAGGCACTGGCCCCCTAAGGCACTGGCCCCAGGCTTTACTTGCCTGGGTCTAAGGACTCTAGGTAGGAGAAAGCAGTTTCTTTAACCAGAAGAATGATAAGATCATTTTTATATAAGACCCTCAAATGTGCTAAATTAAAATCCTTAAAATATAGATTAAGACAAAAATGCACAAATATTGCTAGCTGAAAATTTGAATCATATTGTTTTTGTTCATTGTGAAATGCATTATGACTTTCAAATAATGAAACATTTATTTTATTATTTAACTTAAAAACCGACTCTAAAGGCAATTGCGGAAACCAAACCCAAACAAAGCCCATTGCCGTCTGAGTTGATTCCAACTTGTAGCCATTCAACAGGACAGAACATTGCCCCATAGGGTTTCCAAGGCTGAAATCGTTAAGAAAGGAGACTGCTATATATCTTTCTCCCATGGAGCAGCTGGTGGGTTCGACCTGTCAACCTTTTGGTTAGCAGCTGAGCACTTAACCACTGCATCACCAGGACTCGTAAATGCCGGAAAGGAAATCTGAAATTATTTTGAGCAATGGAAGCATCATTAGAAAAAACATATCACCTGATGTAACTAAAGATAGTGTTTGTCTTGTGGTGTATGTGTTGTTATGAGTATTTAAAGATTGAGCCTTATTATGGGTCCAACAAAGTAAAATAATGAATTTTCCAGCAATATCAGGCAAGAGATGTGCCTCATCTGCATGACACAGGTAAACACCAATCTCCGTGAAATTCACTGGTTAGTTTCCCAATTTTAAATAGGCAAAAACAAAAACAAAACACTGGAGGGAAGAGTGAAGCAAACAATAAAAATAATTGAAAGACTAGGAGATACAAGTTGGATTTGATTTCGTTGACCAAAAGAAAAAAAAAAATAATATCCAAGGGGAAAAAGGAATGTCTCTATTACTCTTCTTAAATAAATGAGAAGAAGTGCCAGTTACAGAGCATGTGTACACGGAAACAACTTCATTCGCAGGAGTCTATGTACTGTGCACGCATTTCATTGCCTACACACACTACACTCCTAGGTTACTCCAACAGTATAAATCAGAGATGTCTAATACACAGACACAGACACACACAGACACACAGACACACAGACACACACACAAAACACCTTTACCTCAAATTCAGAGATTAAAGCATTGGCCTAAAACCAACCCGACAGAGCCCTCAGGTGTATTCACGATTAACCCGTGATATCCTGAAATCCCTGTCCTAGAAGAATACAATCTCTACACACAATCTGTCACAAAAGGAATGTAGGGCCTGAGGGGAGGGCTCACTCAGTGCACTCATTCTGGGTTCAATGGTGGGTTAGCATTTTCTTTCTGAACAATTGACTAGCTATATTAGCTTCTTGTGGCTGCTGTGACAAAGTAATACAAACTTGGTGTCTTAAAGCAACTGACATTTATTTTCTCACTTTTCTGGAGGTCAGACATGTGAAATCGACATGACTGGGCTGAAACCAAGGGGTCGGCAGAGGCTTAAGAGGGTAATCTGTCCCTTGTTTCTGGTGGCTGCTGGCACTTCTTGGCTTGTGGCCACATCACTCCAATTTTCAAAGCCATTATGTTCAAATTCCTCTCTGTTCTGTATTCACAATGCCTTTTGCTCTGTGTGTGTCTGTGTGCAAAATCTCCCTCTCGTTCCTTTTTATAAAGGTGTCTGTGATTGAATTTAGGCCTCCCCAGATAATTCAGGATACCTCCCATCTCAAGGTTCTTAAGTTAATCACAGCTGCAAATACTTGTTTTTTTTTTTTGCCATACAAGGTAACATTCAGAGGTTCCAGGTATTAGGCCTTGAAGGACTTTTTGTAGCATAAAGAAAGATTAAAGTAAAAAACAAAACAAAACAAAAACTCATTCTTTAATACATCAGTAAAGATTTACTATCTCATTGCTAGAATACAATTAAATGACAACTGGTCTCTGAAATTGTATGGAGTACAGGGTAGAAAGATCATAAAACCTTATGAAGGCTTGCATAACTTTTCTTCTTTAGAAGCAAAACTATAGCCATTTAGAGATGTGTATATAAAGGTGCCCAGAAGAAGTTACATTTTGACAAGATCAGGTTTTAGCCTACATCACTGCCTTATTCAGGCAAGTGATACTCTTTTATATCTCTTTAAAAAATGGAACCATTTATTTTTACTGCATCACTCACATTGTAGGGCCCAGGACTGAAGACAGGGCATTTATGAGAACTCTTCATTCAGTCCTGCTGCTGGGGCCATGCTAAAATTTTATTGAGCTTGCAGGTCACTAGATTTCTGCTTTCTTTCTCAAAGAACAAGTGTTTATTTACTACATTTATATTCTAATAGCCAGATCCTGATCTTGTTTCCATTAGACCAAGACCCTAGTAATAATAAATGGTCACTCATTACATATATATTGGTGCCCTGGTGGAGTAGCGGTTAAAAGCTCAGCTGCTAACTAAAAGGTCATCAGTTCGAATCCACCAGCCATTGCTTGCAAACCTATGGGACAGTTTTGCTCTGTCCTATATGGTCACTTTTTTCACCATACCTATTTAATCTGTATATAAAAAAAATTTTAATCTGTATACTGAACAAATAATACGAGAAGCTGGACTATATGAAGAAGAACGGGGCATCAAGATTGGAGGAAGACTCATTAACAACCTGTGTTATGCAGATGACACAACCTTGCTTGCTGAAAGTGAAGAGGACTTGAAGCACTTACTAATGAAGACCAAAGACCACAGCCTTCAGTACGGATTACACCTCAACATAAAGAAAACAAAAATCCTCACAACTGGACCAATGAGCAACATCATGATAAACGGAGAAAAGATTGAAGTTGTCAAGGATTTCATTTTTCTTGGATCCACAATCAACAGCCACGGAAGCAGCAGTCAAGAAATCAAAAGACACATTGCATTGGGCAAATCTGCTGCAAAGGAACTCTTCAAAGTGTTGAAGAGCAAAGACGTCACCCTGAAGACTAAGGTGCGCCTGCCCCAAGCCATGGTATTTTCAATCCCATCATATGCATGTGAAAGCTGTACAATGAATAAGGAAGACCGAAGAAGAGTTGACACCTTTGAATTGTGGTGTTGGCGAAGAATATTGAATATACCATGGACTGCCAAAAGAACGAACACATCTGTCCTGGAAGAAGTACAACTAGAATGCTCCTTAGAGGCAAGGATGGCGAGACTGCGTCTTACATACTTTGGACATGTTGCCAGGAGGGATCAGTCCTTGGAGAAAGACATCACGCTTGGCAGAGTACAGGGTCAGCGGAAAAGAGGAAGACCCTCAACAAGGTGGATGGGCACAGTGGCTGCAACAATGAGCTCAAGCATAACAACGATTGCAAGGATGGTGCAGGACCGGGCAGTGTTTCATTCTCTCATGCATACGGTCGCTCTGAGTTGGAATCAACTCGACGGCACCTAACAACAACATAGGGTTACTATGAGTTGGAATTGACTTGACAGCAGCATTTTTTTTTTCTTTACATATCGGATGCTCTGCAAATGCTTTAGATTGTATAATAAGTCTGGTTGGGGGTTATTTTCCTATACATTTTACACATCAGGAAAGTGAGGCCTTGGATATTAGGTATCTTGAACTCAATCTCAGAGAGAAAGAATAGAAGCGGGATTTGAATCTCTCAGTCGAAAATTACCTGTCACTTAAATTTAACACCCTTAGTGATGGTGTGCCTACCTAATGCTGAGAATCAGAATCAGTGTTCTTTAATACTTGGTGCCCTTTAACTGAATTCTCTGGACTTGATACCTAGAACCAGTGATAACTGCCTGCTTTACTGAAACCTAGAGTCACAGGCAAACTTAAAGAGCATGAGGTCTTAGCTATTGCAGTTGAATCCTGCCTGTGCCTTCCTCTCGGACAACTCTGTCTATCCATGGGTCAATCTTACTGGGTAAGTGCTACATTTTGGCCCAAGCCTGTGTGTGCACCCTTGATGAATCTCTGGATTTACACAAAATTTATATGCCACTTCTTTATCTGTACAATTTTGGTTTAAACCTCAGTTTGTATCTTATGAATTTGGCGCAGTTTGCTAGCACATTACTCATCCTATCATTCCTACAGTAAGGGGTCACGTTCTGAAGGTATTACATGTGAGAAACTGACACATGGGCGGCCAGGAAATGAAGTATATATCTATGTCTCTGCCCTCAGATCTGGCAACATCCCATCTAGCTGACAATTCTTCTGTAGTCACAACTTCACTTTAAAGTGTTGAAAAGCAAAGATGTTTCCTTGAAGACTAAGATGTACCTGATCCAAGCCATGGTGTTTTGAGTTGCCTCATATGCGTGTGAAAGCTGGACGATGAATAAGGAAGACCAAAGAAGAACTGATGCCTTTAAATTGTGATGTTGGTGAAGAACACTGAATATACCATGGACTGACAAAAGAACGAACAAATCTATCTTGGGAGAAGCAAATCCAGAATGGTCCTTGGAAACAAGAATGGTGAGACTGTGTCTCACATACTTTGAACCTGTTATCGGGAGGGATCAGTCCCTGGAGGACATCATGCTTGGTAAAGTAGAGAGTCAGCAAAAAAGAGGAAGGCCCTAAATGAGATGGTTTGACACAGTGGCTACAACGATGGACTCAAGCATAGCAACAATTGTGAGGATAGTGCAGAACCAGGCAGTGCTTTGTTCTGTTGTGCATTGGGTAGCTAAGAGTCAGAACTGACTCGAAAGCACCTAACAACAACACAACAATGAGCCAGTGTAAACCCAACCAGAGCTCACCCCCTAGGTGAAAATTCCCTCAATAATTTCCTTCTAAGGCTTGCTGTGGCTGGAATCTCTAAGTAATGTTTTACATAGTTGTTGAGCAAGATTATTCCCTGAGCAGGTACAAGGAAAACAAATTGCTTAATCTGTGGAAATTTTCCACTGCATGGTCACTATGCGAGGCATGCCACCACCAAATTTTGACACTTGTACAGTGATTTTCATCGCTTGTTCTTTCCTTAATTCAGACTCAAGTTATCACAATTCCAGTGGCCCTGGACAATTAAGACATTTATTATCACATAAGAGATCCAGCCACTATCCATCTGTGACTTTGTAGTAGCTTGGGTGGTAGCTTGGGTGTTGCTGTGGTCCTAGAAGCTGTGCCATTGGTATTTCAAATGCCAGCAGGGTCACCCATGATGGACAGCTTTCAGTGAAGCTTTCAGACTAACACAGATTAGAAAGAAAGGCCTGGCAGTACACTTCCAAAAAGCCTTCAGTAAATACCCTAGGGGTCACAACAGAAGATTGTTCCGCATAGTGCTGGAAGATGAGTCCCCTAGGTTGAAAGACAGTCCAAATATACAGTGGCCACAACAATGGACTCAATCATACCAATGATTGTGAAGATGGAGCAGCACCAGGCAATGTTTGGTTCTGTTGCACGTGGCATTGCCTTGAGTCGGAGCCAACTGGAAAGCAGCTGTTGACAACAACACAAAGAAGAGAGAGGATAGTTCCAGGCCCTGGTGGATTGTGTCCGGGGAGGGAGGACAAATCCTTTCAGATAGACTTGTTTGAGGCAGAATTGAGGCAGGAAGATCTGCAGACTTGGATTTTTCTAGTGCCGAAACTATGCGTATTGTCAGAACATAGATGTGTGGCAGAAATACAATAGTCCATCCACAACTGTGAAATAAGTTTAATCAAAAACCTACAACACAGATTTAGTTATGGATTGTATTTGACAGCATGTAACAAACATTACACTGGTGCACATTAAACTCTTTTTTTTTTTTCAATAATTTTTATTGTGCTTTAAGTGAAAGTTTACAAATCAAGTCAGTCTCTCACACAAAAACCCATATACACCTTGCTACACATTCCCAATTACTCTCCCCCTAATGAGACAGCCTGCTCTCTCCCTCCACTCTTTTCATGTCCTTTTCACCAGCTTCTAACCCCCTCTGCCCTCTCATCTCCCCTCCAGGCAGGAGATGCCAACATACTCTCAAGTGTGCACCTGATCCAAGAAGCTCACTCCTCACCAGCATCCCTCTCCAACCCATTGTCCAGTCCAATCCATGTCTGAAGAGTTGGCTTCGGGAATGGTTTCTGTCCTGGGTCAACAGAAGGTCCGGGGGCCATGAACGCCAGGGTCATTTCAGTCTCAGCCAGACCATTGTCTGGTCTTTTGAGAATTTGGGGTCTGCATCCCACTGCTCTCCTGCTCCCTGAATGGTTCTCTGTTGTGTTCCCTGTCAGGGCAGTCATCAGTTGTAGCCAGGAACCATCTAGTTCTTCTGGTCTCAGGATGATGTAGTCGCTGGTCCATGTGGGCCTTTCTGTCTCTTGGGCTCATGATCACCTTGTGTTCTTCATTCTCCTTTGATCCAGGTGGGTTGAGACCAATTGATTCATCTTAGATGGCTGCCTGCTAGCATTTAAGACCTCAAACGCCACTCTTCAAAGTGGGATGCAGAATGTTTTCTTAATAGATTTTATCATGCCAATTGACTTAGATGTCCCCTGAAACCGTGGTCCCCAGACCCCTGCCCCTGCTACACTGGCCTTTGAAGCATTCAATTTCTTCAGGAAACTTCTTTGCTTTTGGTTTAGTCCAATTGTGCTGACCTCCTATTGTATGCTGTCTTTCACTTCACCTAAGTTCTTATCTACTATCTAAATAGTGAATACCCCTCTCCCACCCTCCCTCCCCACTCTCATAACCACAAAAGAATGTTTTCTTCTCAGTTTAAACTATTACTCAAGTTCTTATAATAGTGGCCTTATACAATATTTGTCCTTTTGCAACTGACTAATTTCACTCAGCGTAATGCCTTTCAGGTTCCTCCATGTTATGAAATGTTTCACAGATTCCTCACTTGTCTTTATCAATGCGTAGTATTCCATTGTGTGATTTATCCATTCATCCGTTGATGGGCACTTTGGTTGCTTCCATGTTTTTGCTATTGTAAATAGTGCTGCAATAAACACGGGTGTGCATATATCTGTTTGTGTAAAGGCTCTTATTCCTCTAGGATATATTCCAAGGAGTGGGATTGCTGGATTGTATGGCAGTTCTATTTCTAACTTTTTAAGGAAGCACCAAATCAATTTCCAAAGTGATTGTACCATATGATATTCCCACCAGCAGTGTAGAAGTGTTCCAGTCTCTCCACAGCCTCTTCAACATTTATTATTTTGTGTTTTTTGGATTAATGCCAGCCTTGTTGGAGTGAGATGAAATCTCATTGTAGTTTTGATCTGCATTTCTCTAATGGCTAATGATCATGAACATTTCCTCATGTATCTGTTAGCTACCTGAATGTCTTCTTTAGTGAAGTGTCTATTCATATCTTTTGCCCATTTTTTAATTGGGTTATTTGTCTTTTTGCAGTTGAGTTTTTGCAGTATCATGTAATTTTAGAGATCAGGCGCTGATCAGAAATGTCATAGCTAAAAACCTTTTCCCCAGTCTGTAGGTAGTCTTTTTACTCTTTTGGTGAAGTCTTTGGATGAGCATAGGTGTTTGATTTTTAGGAGCTCCCAGTTATCTAGTTTTTCTTCTACGTTTTTTATAATGTTTTCTATACTGTTTATGCCATGTATTAGGGCTCCTAACGTTGTCCCTATTTTTTCTTCCATGATCGTTATTGTTTTAGATTTTATATTTAGGTCTTTGATCCATTTTGAGTTAGTTTTTGTGCATGGGGTGAGGTATGGGTCTTGTTTCATTTTTTTTGCAGATGAATATCCAGTTATGCCAGCACCATTTGTTAAAAAGACTGTCTCTTCCCCATTTACCAGTTTTGGGGCCTTTGTCAAATATCAACTGCTCATACGTGGATGGATTTATGTCTGGATTCTCATTCTGTTCCATTGGTCCATGTATCTGTTGTTGTACCAGTACCAGGCTGCTTTGACTACTGTGGCTGTATAACAGGTTCTAAAATCAGGTAAAGTAAGGCCTCCCACTTTGTTCTTCTTTTTCAGTAATGCCTTATTTATCCAGGGCCTCTTTCCCTTCCATATGAAATCGGTGATTTGTTTCTCCATCTCATTAAAGAATGTCCTTGGGATTTGGATTGGAATTACATTAAATGTATAGATCATTTTTGGTAGAATGGATATTTTTATAGTGTTAAGTCTTCCTATCCATGAGCAAGGTATGTTCTTCCACTTATGTAAGTCTCTTTTGGTTTCTCGCAGAAGTGTACTGAAGTTTTCTTTGTATAAGTCTTGTACATCTCTGGTAAGATTTATTCCTGAGTATTTTATCTTCTTGGGGCCTACTGTAAACGGCATTGATTTGGTGATTTCCTCTTCGATGTTCTTTTTGTTGGTGTAGAGGAATCCAATTGATTTTTGCATGTTTATCTTGTATCCCGATACTCTGCTGAACTCTTCTATTAGTTTCAGTAATTTTCTGGAGGATTACTTAGGGTTTTCTGTGCATAAGATCATGTCATCTGCAAATAGAGATACTTTTACTTCTTCCTTGCCAATATGGATACGCTTTATTTCTTTATCTAGCCTAATCGCTCTTGCTAGGACTTTCAGCACAGTGTTGAATAAGAGTGGAGATAAAGGGCATCCTTGTCTGGTTCCGGATCTCAGTGGGAATGTTTTCAGGCTCTCTCCATTTAGGGCGATGTTGGCTGTTGGCTTTGTAAAAATGCCCTTTATTATGTTGAGAAATTTTCCTTCTATTCCTATTTTGCTGAGAGTTTTTATCATGAATGAGTGTTGAACTTCGTCAAATACCTTTTTTGCAACAATTAATAAAATCATGTGATTCTTGTCTTTTGTTTTATTTATGTGGTGGATTACATTAATTGCTTTTCTAATGTTGAACCATCCCTGCATACCTGGTATGAACGCCACTTAGTCATGGTAAATTATTTTTTTGATATGTTGTTGAATTCTATTGGCTAGAAATTTGTTGAGGATTTTTGCATCTACATTCATGAGGGATATCGGTCTACAATTTTCTTTTCTTGTGGTGTCTTTATCTGGTTTTGGTATCAGGGATATGGTGGCTTCATAGAATGAGTTTGGTAGTATCCCATCCTTTTCTATGCTCTGAAATGCCTTTAGTAGTAGTGGTGTTAACTCTTCTCTGAAAGTTTGGTAGAACTCTGCAGTGAAGCCGTCCGGATCAGGGCTTTTTTTTGTTGGGAGTTTTTTGATTACCTTTTCAATCTCATCTTTTGTTATGGGTCTATTTAGTTGTTCTACCTCTGCTTCTGTTAGTTTAGGTAGGTAGTGTGTCTAGGAATTCATCCATTTCTTCTAGGTTTTCAAATTTGTTTGAGTATAGTTTTTCATAGTAATCTGATATGATTCTTTTAATTTCAGTTGGGTCTGTTGTAATACTGCCCATCTCATTTCTTATTCGGGTTATTTGCTTCCTCTCCTGTTTTTCTTTTGTTGGTTTGGCCAACAGTTTATCAATTTTATTGAGTTTTTCAAAAAATCAGCTCTTGGTCTTGTTCATTCTTCAATTGTTTTTCTGTTTTCTATTTCATTTATTTCAGCTCTTATTTTTATTATTTGTTTTCTTCTGGTGCCTGTGGGTTTCTTTCGTTGCTCTCTTTCTATTTGTTCAAGTTGTAGGAATAGTTCTTTGATTTGGGCCCTTTCTTCTTTTCGGATGTGTGCATTTATTGATATACATTGGCCTCTGAGCACCGCTTTTGCTGTGTCCAAAAGGTTCTGATAGGAAGCATTTTCATTCTCATTGGATTCTATAAATTTCTTTATTCCATCCTTAATGTCTTGTATAATCCAGTCTTTTTTGAGCAGGGTATTGTTCTGTTTCCAAGTGTTTGATTTCTTTTCCCTGCTTTTCCCGTTATTGATTTCTGCTTTTATGGCCTTATGGTCAGAGAAGATGCTTTGTAATATTTGAGTGTTTCGGATTCTGCTAAGGCTTCTTTATGACCTAATATGTGGTCTATTCTAGAGAATGTTCCATGTGCACTAGAAAAGAAAGTGTACTTGGTTGCTGTTGGGTGGAGTGTTCTGTATATATCTACGAGGTCAGTTTGGTTGATTGTGGCATTTAGATCTTCTGTGTCTTTATTGAGCTTCTTTCTGGATGTCCTGTCCTTCACCAAAATTGGTGTATTGAAGTCTCCTACTATTATTGTGGAGCTGTCTATCTCACTTTTCAATGCTGATAGAGTTTGTTTTATGTATTTTGCAGCCCTGTCATTGGGTGCATAAATATTTAATATGGTTATATCTTCTGGGTGTCTTGTCCCTTTAATCATTATATAGTGTCCTTCCTTATCCTTCCTGATGGATTTAACTTTAAAGTCTATTTTTTCAGAAATTAACATTGCCACTCCTGCTCTTTTTGCTTGTTGTTTGCTTGATATATTTTTCTCCATCCTTTGAGTTTTAGTTTGTTTGTGTCTCTAAGTCTAAATTGTGTCTCTTGTAGGCAGCAAATAGATCTTGTTTTTTAATCCATTCTGCCACTCTCTGTCTCTTTATTGATACATTTAGTCCATTTACATTCAGGGTAATTATGGATAGGCATGAATTTGGTGCTATCATTTTGATACCTTTTCTTGTGTATTGATAGCTTCTTTTTCCCACTTGATTCTATGTGCTGAGTAGATTTTCTTTATATATTGTCCTTTCCTCATACTTGTTGTTGTTGATTTTGTTTCTACTGAGTCTGTATTTTTCCCTTGTATTTTATTTTGATGAGTAGGATAGTTTGTCTCCTTTGTGGTTACCTTATTATTTACCCCTATTTTTCTAAATTTATAACTAACTTTTTTTTCTTTGTATCACCATATCTTCCTCTCCATATGGAAGATGTATGATTACATTTCTTTGTCCCTCTTTATTATTTTAATGCTGTCTTCTTTTATATAATAACATTGCTGTTACCCTGTGTTGGGCTTTTTTTTTTTTAATCTTGCTTTTTTTTTTTTTGATTTCTCCGTCTGGGTTGACTTCTGGTTGCTCTGCCCAGTGTTCTAGTCTTCGGTTGATACCTGATATTATTGATTTTCCAACCAAAGAACTCCCTTTAGTATTTCTTGTAGTTTTGGTTTGGTTTTTGCAAATTCCCTCAACTTGTGTTTATCTGGAAATGTCTTAATTTCACCTTCATATTTTTATTTAAGAGACGGT
Organism: Elephas maximus indicus; assembly: GCF_024166365.1. Classification (NCBI taxonomy): domain Eukaryota; kingdom Metazoa; phylum Chordata; class Mammalia; order Proboscidea; family Elephantidae; genus Elephas; species Elephas maximus. The sequence continues at coordinate 108,585,444 of NC_064826.1, read as the reverse complement.
TTTCATGGATATATGATTCTTGGCGAGCAATTTTTTTCCTTCAATTTTTTAAATATGTCATCCCATTGCCTTCTTGCCTGCATGGTTTCTGCCGAGTAGTCCGAGCTTATTCTTATTGGCTCTCCCTTGTAGGTAACTTTTCTTTTATCCCTCGTTGCTCTTATAATTGTCTCCTTATCTTTGGTTTTGGCAAGTTTGATTATAATATGTCTTGGTGACTTCCTTTTAAGATCTACCTTATGTGGAGTTCGATGAGTGTCTTGGATAGATATCTTCTCATCTTTCACAATATCAGGGAAGTTTTCTGCCAACAAATCCTCAGCAATTTTCTCTGTATTTTCTGCTATCCCTCCCTGTTCTGGTACTCCAATCACTCATAGGTTTTTTCTCTTGATAGAGTCCCACATGATTCTTAAGTTTTCTTCATTTTTTTTAATTCTCTTATCTGATTCTTATTCAAATATATTAGTGCCAAGTGATTTATCTTCGAGTTCAGAAATTCTAGCTTCTACTTGCTCAATTCTGCTCCTCTGACCTTCTATTGAGTTATCTAATTCTGTAATTTTATTGTTAATCTTCCGAATTCTGATTGCTGTCTGTCTATGGATTTTTCCAGCTTATTAAACTTTTCATTATGTTCCTGAATAATCTTTCTAATTTCTTCAGTTGCTTTATCTGTGTGTTCCTTGGCTTGTTCTGCATATTGCCTCGTTTCCTTCCTGATGTCTTGAAGGGTTCTGTATATTAAACTTCTGTATTCTGCATCTGGTAATTCTGGGAATGCACTTTCATCTAAAAGATCCCTGGATTCTTTGTTTTGAGAGCCTGTTGAGGTGATCATGGCCTGTTTCTTTATGTGACTTGATATTGACTGTTGTCTCCGAGCCATCTATAAGTTATTGATTTAGTTTGTGCTTGCTTACTGTGTCATAGCTGCTTGCTTTGTTTTGTTTTGATACACCCCTATGGGTTGCTTGAGTGAGCTAGCTTGATTTTTTTCGCTTTAGGAGCTCTGGTGTCCTGTCTCCAGCTGGCTAGAGCTGTTATCGGATATATCAGTCTAGGAGTACATTCAGTTTTCTTGTATGAATTCAGCTCAGGTTTCCAGGTAGCTGATATCAAGCATGTGGTACAGGCTCTGTCCTACAGTCTTAGAGGGGCAGGGGTGATTGGAGTATACACCAGTATCTGATTTCAGCAGTGGTCACGCTCTGAACAGGGCAGGGGGCTGAGAACTGACCCCCAAGTGTCTCTGAGGAAAATGTGTCTCTGTTCCCTAGAGCATGCTGGTGTGTGGGTTCAGCAGAGGGACCATGGGCACCCAAAGTGTTTGGTTGTAAGGACTGGGAGGTACCAGTTATCCCTGGACCCCTGTCACGGGTGGCTGGGCGACCCAAGTGGAGCCACCAGTCCTTAGGTCCCTGTTGTGGGTAGGTGAGGACCTTGTTTAATAGGCAATGTCAAACGTCAAACACCCACCTCTCCACCGCAACGCTGAAATGGTTGGAGTTTGCCAACAAGGGCCTATTCTCCCAAAATAGGCCCACACAGGTCCATGCAGAATGGAAAGGTGCTCAAAGTCCACAGACTGTTTATGTCCGCACAGGAGCTGCTTCTGTCCTGAGCTCCCCCAGTTAATAAAAAAAAAAAAGGAGCTAGCAAATTATCTTTTCCTTCCAGTTGCAGTTTTTCCTTCCCTAAGGCGGGGTGGATGGCTTCAGGTGCTCACCAGGGTCTATCTCAGGCTTAGGGATTCAGCTCCTGAAGCTGGCTTGGGCGGGGGGGTGGGGTGGTTTGTGGTAAAATATATGCAAGTACTTAGCTTTTGACGAGAGCACCCTTCTCCTCAGGTTCTGGAGGTGTGAGCGGGCTGTGTGGCTGGCTGCTTCTCCCTGAGGAAACTGCGGCCGAACGCTAGTGCCCACCGCCGCTGCCACTGCAGCCGCCACCACCGCCACCCTGGGAATGGTGCCTCAGGGCTTCCCGCGATTCAGGTCTGATAACTCCTCTCCGCTTCTGAACGGCCCCTTCCTTCCCCTGCCCCTCAGTTCGTTGTCTAAGCTTGCCTTTGATGCTCAGGGCTCCCAGCTTGTCACAAACTTACTCGTTTCACTTGTTTTTTCAGATCTTTGTTGTAAAGAGAGCTCGACAGAAGCGTCTGTCTATTCTGCCATCTTGGCTCCACCTCAACATTAACCTCTTTTTTTGGCATAACTGAATATCTGAGACAGAGAAGGACTGGTAAAGGAGCTCCAAGACACCATAACAGCTCCAGCTTTCTGTTATTCTGCTCCTCCTTTCATTCCATTCACATATCAGTTTTGCATGGTGGGGTTCCTTTTTTATAAGGGGCTAGAATAAAATCCATTTTTGGAAATATACAATGCAAGTTTTAAGAGTATTCTCTAAATGTTACAAAACTATAAAACAATTCAGTCCTGTTTAATTATTCTTTCACATATATTTTACATATCAGTTTTACACCTATGCATTTGTCCTTTTGTTCCTCATATTTAAAAAATAATTAGCTCTTACAACCGTTGGCACACAAATATTCTTGTAGGCAAATTGCTCATTAATGAGTATTTTTCTCTGTAGTAATTTATTCCTTTGTTCTTTTTGCCCTGTCATCTAATAATATTACTAAATTTGGCATTTAACTTGTAATTTGAGTATATTGAATTGATATATTTTCTTTTAAAAGTAATAATTCTCTATTATTTCATATGTGATTTTCATCCAAATAGTTTTAAGAGCAGCAATGAATCTTAACATATTTTCCTTTTGTAGAGGAATGTGCAAGTTTACATTTATTCTCTGAACTGAAAGCTCTGGCCTCAATTGTTGTTGTTGTTAGATTCTGTTGAGGTGGTTCTGAATCATAGCAACCCTATGTACTACAGAAGGAAACATGGCCCAGTCCTGCACCATCCTCACAATATGTTGTTATGTTTGAGCCCATCATTGCAGCCACAGTGTCATTCCATCTCCCTCAGGATCCTCTTCTCTTTCACTGACCTCTACTTTAACAAATCTGATGTCCTTCTCCGGCGACTGGTGTCTCCTGATAACATGTCCAAAGTAGGTAAGAAGAAGTCTCGCCATCCTTGCATCTGAGGAGCATTCTGGTTGTACTTCTTCCAAGACAGATTTTGTTTGTTTTTCTGGCAATCCATGGTGTATTCAATATTCTTTGTCAACACCATAATTCAAATGCATCAATTCTTCTTCAGTCTTCCTTATTCGTTGTCCAGCTTTCACATGCATGTGAGGCGATTGAAAATATCATGGCTCGGATCAGTTGTGACATCTTGGCTTTTTAACACTTCAGAGAGATCTTTTGCAGCAGATTTGGCCAGTGCAATACATTGTTTGATTTCCTGATTGCGGCTTCCCTGGGTTTTGATTGTGGATGCAAGTAAAACGGAATCCTTGACAACTTCAATCTTTTCTCCATTTACCATGATGTTGCTTAGTAGTTGAGTTGTGAGGAGTTTTGTGTTCTTTATGTTGAGGTGTAATCCATACTGGAGGTTATGATCTTTACGAGTAAGTGTTTCAAGTCTTCTTCACTTTCAGCAAGCAAAGTTGTGTCATCTGCATACTGCAGGTTGTTAATGAGTCTTCCTCCAAATCTGATGCTGAATTCTTCATGTAGTCCAGTCTTGGATTTTTTGTTCCGCATACACATTGAGTAAGTATGGTGAAAGGATACTACCCTGACATGCACCTTTCCTGATTTTAAACCATGTAATATCCCTTTGTTCTGTTCAAGCAACTGCCCTTTGGTCTATGTATGGGTTCCTCATGAGCACAATTAAATGTTCTGAAATTCCCATTCTTGCAATGTTACCCATAATTTGTTATGATCCAAACATTAAAATGCCTTTGCATCATTGATAAAACACAGGTAAACATCTTTCTGCTATTCTTTGCTTTCAGCCAAGCTTCATCTGACATCAGCAATGATATCCCTCATTCCACATCCTCTTCTGAAACTGGCTTGAGTTTCTGACAGCTCCCAGTTAATGTAATGCTGCAACTGCTTTTGAAATATCTTTAGCAAATTATCTTCAATTAGGTCACTTTTTTGAATTCTTTCTGTGTTCTATATTCATTTTATGTAACATACTGAATAGATTATATAATATTCTAATTTTCCTCGTTACTTTGTAACCTGAATGGTACACGTCCTGTACTATCTTGTTAGTATTTTAGTGTCCTTTACACACACTTGATTCAATGTTACTCTACAAAAAGTTTACCACGAATATACAATTTGTATTTATCCATAACAGCATTCAGCAATCTGCAGCTTTTAGGCCCAATCTAGCCCCCAGTCTGTTTTTATAAATAAAGTGTTACTAGAACACAGCCACACCTATTTGTATATTGTCAATGCCTGTTTTCTCACTATGATGGCAAAGTAAAATAATTACTACAGACATCTCATGACTGACGAGTTGAGAATATTTACTTCATATCCCTTAATATAAAAGTTTGTTAGCCTCTCATCTAAACACACACACACACACAAATGTATACATACATTCCCCTTTGGAATACAAAGCAAATTTTAACGAGATAAATTATTGACAATTTACTGTTAGGAGTGTATTGGTCTAACACAGTGCTAATTGTTAAAGATATTCTTAAAGAAATATGTGAATAAATGTAAGGCAGTATTTCATATCTCAATGAATTAAAATAAAAAAATGCATTTTTGAAAGAAGAAAATGTGTTATCACTATACAATGTGAGAACAACACACTTTATTATGTACGTTCGTTATACAGAAAATTCTTATAGCAGGAATTACTTCTTTAAGGGATCAAAATAAGTGAACTTCCTTTAGAATTCTTTGTTAAAAATATTCCAAATTGTAGAAAGAAGAGTTTTAACAAATATAGAAAAAGCAAAAATATATGTATATTATAAAAAATTCCTATTTTTCTTTATGTAAAGGCCTGTTTTAATATTTTCTTAATCCTTTTAAAGCAGGACTAACTGCATTTGAATAAATGCACTTCATTTTATATTAATAAACTCCCGAGGGTGACATAAAATTTGACAGTGATATAAGTGGCAAACCACTATCTAGTTCTTGCATGTCTATTCTAGAGTATTAATCGTGCTGTTGGTATTTAAAGGGTTGCAGTGAACATTCCCATTGGTATTCTATAGCAATTTAATCACAATACTATTCATCATTAAGTGTTACCCTGTGGATAATATCAGTCACCATAGGGCTGATATTATGATACACTAGAGGGACCAGACAGCTTTGTCTTCATTAGCTGACTTGTAAGATTAAATGTCATCAGTGACCTCCAAATTGCTAAGCCCATCGGCCTCCTTAGAGTTCTTGTGTTAATTGTCCTTTCTGCAGCATTTGACCCTGCTAAACACCACATTTTCTTACACACTTTTTTTCTCTGTTTCCTGAGTTCAGTACTTTCCTCAAAATGTTCATTTTCAGTCTCTTCGAATACTGTATTACCTCTGCGTGGTCCTTAAGTAAAAGTACTCATGAGTTGCTTTGTATCCCTCATTAGGGGGTAATTTCTACTCCTATGAGTTTATTGGTGTTCAGAGTCATCATTCCAAGTACCTGGTAAAGTTGGGTTCAGGTCACATAAAGAGGACAGAGAAAAGAAAAGAGGGATGTAACAGGGCCCTTTATTGTAGATAATTAATTCCTTCATGTTCCATATTTTAGGCCCATGTAAAAACTGATTGTAGACATTCCTCATTATAAGGATTTTAATAAATATCACTTAAGCCATCTTTGTACTTCTTATTATTAAATTAAAATGCATTTCTCCATGCTGAGAATTGGTCTTTTGATGATGTTGTTGTTAGGTTCCATCTAGTCGGTTCTGACTCATAGTGACCCTGTATACCACAGAATGAAACACTGCCTAGTCATGCGCCATGCTCACAATTGTTGTTATGCTTCAGGCCATTGTTGCAGCTACTGTGTCAATCCACCTTGTTGAGGAGCTTCCTCTTTTCCTCTACCCTGTTATGCTTTACCAAGAATGATGTCCTTCTCCAGGGACTGATCTCTCCTGTTTTTCCCTTTTGATTTTCTATCTCCAGGTCTTTGCACATATCATTACAATACTTTGCTTTGTCTTCTGGAGCTGCCCTTTGAAATCTTCTGTTCAGCTTTTTTACTTCATCATTTCTTCCTTTTGCTTTAGCTGCTCGACATTCAATAGCAAGTTTCAGAGTCTCTTCTGACATCTATTTAGGTCTTTCCTTTCTTTCCTGTCTTTTTAATGATCTCTTGCTTTCTTCATGTGTTATGTCCTTGATGTCGTTCCACAACTCCTCTGGTCTTCAGCCACTAGTGTTCAACGTGTCAACTCTCTTCTTGAAATGGTCTGTAAATTCAGGTGGGATACCCTCAAGGTCACACTTTGGCTCTTGTGGCTTTGTTCTAATATTCTTCAGTTTCAGCTTGAACTTATATATGAGCAATTAATGGTCTATTCCACAGTCAGCCCCTAGCCTTGTTCTGACTGATGATATTGAGCTTTTCCATGGCCTCTTTCCATAGATGTAGCTGATTTGATTTCTGTGTATTCCATCTGGCAAGGTCCATGTGTATAGTCGTTGTTTTCGTGAAAAAAAGGTATTTGCAATGAAGAAATCATTGGTCTTGCAAAATTCTATCATGTGATCTCCAGCATCATTTCTATTACTGAGGCCATATTTTCCAACTACAGATCCTTCTTCTTTGCTTCCAACTTTTGCACTCCAATTTCCAGTAATTATCAGTGCATCCTGATTGCTTGTTTGATCAACTTCAGACTGCAGCAGTTGGTAAAAATCTTCAATTTCTTCATCTTTGACCTTAGTGTCATACTGTGGGGGCTTGTGTGGTGCTGTGATGCTGGTCTTTTGATAAGAAATATCAAATATATATTTGGTTAAAATGTAATGAATCATTTTATTATTTATTGACTATATTCTCTGTCAGAGACTGTGAAGGGTCTGAGAATTTACCCTACATGTAAGCTAACAAGTTAGCCTTCTAGAGCTTTAGAGATGCTCTACAAGATTTCAGGATAGTTTATCACTCACAGAAACAGCAGTTGCTAGAGTAGTAGCACTTGTGCTAGTTCTCCAAACAGCAAATCCCACAGAGTGTCTCAAAGAGGATCAAGTGATGCCTTCACATACAGTGGGTTGTATAACAGGAAATGAACCCCGAGGGTAGGGAAATCAAACTTTTATAAGGGGCAGTGATGGGTGGTGCAAACAGTTAACACGCATGGCTGCTAACCTAAAGCTTGGAAGTTCTAGTCAACTCAGAGGTGCCTTGGAAGAAAGGCCTAGTGACCTACTTCCAAAAAAATCAGCCATCAAAAATCTTGTGGATCGCAGTTCTACGCAGACACATATAAGGTTGCCGTGAGTCAGAACTGACTTGACCACAACAGCTGTTTTTTAAGCCAGCTTGACCTTTGCCCCAGAAAGTGGCATTTTCTTTGTTATATTGGAGAGTAAACAAACTTTCCTTTGCTGGGGATTGGTAAAATACAATCTTCCAAGGTTGTTCACTATACAAACATCTTTGAAAATATAGTGTGGAACAAAGGCAGTCAGTAATCCACCCCTAAATCATATAGAAATATGTGCAACTCACCCCCTCTTTCTACACTGTCTTGGCTTCTGAACTATTCCTCATAAAGACACCACTACTTTAACCACTCTAACTAATCTGACTGACAGAGGCTGGGACCAAATCCACTCAATATGTCTCATGCATCATTTAATTAAAACTGCTTTCAATAGGACTTCAAGCTGAAGGGTGAATTCAGCCTTAAGTATTGACTTCAACCATGTCCCCAGGGTCCTGGCTCCAAAAAAAAAAAAAAAACAGGTGAAAAAAAAATCTCAGAAATCATCAGTATCTACCTTAGAAAACCAGGTGACTTACTCTTTAAATTTTGATCTTGACCTTTCCTCTTGGCCCCAGGAAATTCAGGTGAGCAGGATGTATTCTTGGTTGTGCAGTTTCCACTTTGACCAATGAAGAACTCTAGAGCAGTTCCATCATCTGTAACACCCCTGGTCAGTGAATTGAGGCAGTTGTGAATGCCTTCTAGGACCATTGAAGTGTCAATGATCATTTCAGGTAAAGTCGAGCAAAACTTTAATGCCACCCTTTCTAATTGGGTTGCTCTCATCACAGAGAGAGTTGTCTACCATGTGTGCATAAATAATGACTTAGTTATCCCTATGGTAAGCTCCGCTGAGTAACCAAGACTAGTTGGTTTTGGAGAGATGTCCACAATTATCTGAGGGCTACATGATCTGCTGAAGATATTTCTTTAATGCTAAAAGGTCTCTTGTCACAATTCCTAAAGTAAAATTGATTGTGTGTGTTTTATTTTTGTTTTTGTTTGAGGGAGGCTAGGGACGCAAGTTAATGCTTGGCTTCCACACAAGACGTACATTTTGAGGGCACACAGGAAGCCTCTGGAGAGCACTGCTGGGGCTCTTCAAGTGGGACCTACATTAGTCAGGGGTACTGATCAAGTGCTTACAACATAGCTTCCCAGAAGGCAGGTATCCCTTAGGATACTAAGTTCTGTTTAAATACTTGAATCCAATCCTTTTTTGTGGAAGGACTTCCTAAAGGCAGTTAGTGCAGCCTGTCCTGCTTGTCCATGCCACCAGCAAGTTAGAATTCATTTTTCTTATGGAATGACTAAGAATGAGGGTGGGAAAGATACTTGCAGTTACTGATAGATATTTTACATGAAAGGTGTAGGTGTAGGATCAGGAAGGAGCAATGTCTTGTGCTTTGTGTCCTCTCCTACAACAGATGAGTTTCTGGCAGGAATAACAAGTCTGGCATGCAATGGGAGCCTCTGCATCAGAAGCATAGAGTTCTTTATTTTGTGCCTGGTCAATGATTATGAATGTGTTAACACATATAGCACTATGACACATCCATGGAGTAATGATAGCCATCTGACAGTGCGGGTTTGATCAGTAGCTGGACTCCAGGGAGTTACTGTAGAGAACAGGGCCTTACAGATGGTTTGGTTGGTATCTACAGATGATTTGATCAACAACTGCATTTTGTTTCCATAGTTGATTGTCCAAGAAGCGATATCTTTATTCCCCTTGTCTGTAGTTTTCAGGATTCAAGGCCAAAGAGATAGGTTATTGGCAACAGCCAGAGTCTTAGTAAAAATAAAACAAGTTTCATCAAGGGGAGTATTGGCTGGAGCTATGAGATGGGATGTGAGTTCTGCCCACTGAGCAGAGTGAGTCTTCCCAATGGGAAAATCCTGTGTGCACTTACGGGAAGGGGAAGAATACACATATCATTCAATAACTCATTTACAGTCTCATTTACATAAGTTTCTCTGTCTCACAGGCATTGCTCTGAGAACACCAAAGCTCCGTTACAGCAGCCAGGAGTCATTGCAAAAAGCATTCATTGTCTCCAAATATATATAATATTGGCGAAGTAGATAGTAGAAGGGACAGAGCCATAGATGACCCAGTTCTTGTCATTCTTCCTTTACCCTGCCCCTTCATCTCCCAAATGAAAGAGTCAAAGTTCTAAAAATTGGCCTAGTTTTGCCCTTAAAAAAAAAAGCTGGGTGCTTTTGAGTTGATTCTGATTCACGGTGGCCCATCCTGGGTCAGAGTACAACTATCCTTCATAGAAGTTTCAATAATTTATTTTTCAAAATCAGATCAACAGACCTTTCTTCAGAAATACCTCTGGGTGAATTTGAACTTCTAATCTTTGGTTAGCAGCTGAGCACATTAACCATTTACAACACCCAGTGACTTTTTTTTGCCAATAGCAGTTGTAAATTTCCCTTTTTCCTCGGTGAGTGTAGGTGTACATCTTTGTAACTGTTGTTTGAAAAACAGAAGAACCACCAAGATGAATTTTAGTGCTAGTTGTTCCACTGGGGCAGATCTTAGTCTGACCTCCTTGTTGGCAAGGAAGTCTTTCCACCTGAAGGAGAGTTAGCTAAACCAGAGAAACCTTGGACATTGTCTTTGAACTTACTTCTTAGAACTTGGCCTACACCCACCTCCTCAATTTATCCTTATTAATAGACAATATAGTGAAGCAGCATTTATTGCCCATTTTGCAATACATTGTGATCAAAGTGTTCATCACTGGTTTCCATAGACATCCCTCAAATCACTAATTAGCTGCTGAGGACCTCATTCTTCCTCTTCTAGTAAGCTATGTCTCCGTCACCACCCAAACAGTGAAATAAATCTTCACCACACAGACAGTGAAGACCTGTGAAGGGTCTGAGCTTTTACTCTTCTCTGAAGCTAACAAATTAGTCTGCCATAGTTTTACGGGTGCTGGCAGAAGACAAAAACTTCCCAGATCAGAGAGAAAAGACTGTTTATTATGCACAGAAGTTGATCATCAGCATTTGCACTGGTTCCTCAAACGCCAGTTCCTACTTGATGACATGAAGAGTGTCAGGTAATGCCTGTATATACAGAGAGTTGTACAGGAAGGCACCTGAAGTTTAGGAACCTGAACCTTCCATCATGGGCAGTAAGCCTTCCTGGCCTTTATTCTGGAGGGAGAGGTCATTTTTATTATATTGGAGAGCAAGCCAACTTGCTTTTTGTGCACCTCCGCTTCCAAGATACGAAGAAACACAAGTAATCCATGGAGAATTGTTTCCCAACATTCTCTAATTAAAATAAATATTAATGAAGTACGAATCAGAAATAGCATTTATGTAGCCATTTCAAAAAACATGTAAAGCAAGTAAAATGTTTTTTATAAGCCATGTCTCTAATATTAGTCACCTTGATCAAAGTAACTTATTCCAAATTCATTTAAAATTATTCTGCCTCATTGCTACAATTTACCTCTATGGTAATTGAAAAAGACACCACCTAACTTTCTAGCCATGGGCTCCCTACCAGTGAATAATCATTAAACATTTCACACTTACGAATTATCTCCCTTTCTGATGAGCATTCTAGACATCCTAGAAAGGCATAAATTCTCTCCTAAATCCTTCCATAACAGGGAAGGTGAAAATTTAAATAATAGAGGCTCATGTCGAGTGAGGTTGCCCAAAGACCCTTAGGGAATTTTAAGCAACCATAGAAGACATATTATTTCTACACGAGTTGCCTTTTATGATAAATCCTTACAAGTCATAGATTTGATTTACCTTCTCTGATACATTTGCTCCATGTCTGGTGGCCCACATGCCAGGAAGCAGGAGAGACATAAAGTACTGAATGAAACAATTACAAAAGGAGTGAAAAGCAGTAAAAACATAACCCAAAAAAACCAAACCAAACCCAACCCACTGCCGTCGAGTCGATTCCGACTCATAGTGACCCTATAGGACAGAGTAGAGCTGCTCCATAGAGTTTCCAAGGATTGCCTGGTGGATTGGAACTGCTGACCTCTTGGTTAGCAGCCATAGTACTTAACCACTATGCCACCAGGGTTTCCCGAAAACATAACAGGCACTTATAATTAGGGCAAATTTTGGAGATGTCTAAATAAACAGTAGATTTTATGTTGTTGTTTGTTTTTTTCAATCTCTTACTAATTCTGTGTATTATAATTTTTAATCTTTTTCAAACTGACATGCAAAACTAAAAACTTTTAACGTTAAGAAAATTAGCACATATTTGTCATATGTGTTTAAAATCATCTTCCAGTTTTTCCTTCAAGATAATTCATCAAATAATCCACCTATTCAGAATGATTTAAATGCTATTTTGTCACATATTAAATTCTTATGAGTTTAGTTTTATTTTGTTTTATTCGAAAGGTCATACTCTTAATTATCAGAGATTTATAACATATTTTAATAAGTTATAAGGCTAGTTTCCCCTGTTTCAATCTATTCTTCAACCATATTTTCAAATTATTCTTATCTGTATATATTTTAGGACCCCTGGTGTCACAGTGGAGCCCTGGTGGTGCAGTAGTTAAGTGTGCAGCTGCTAACCAAAAGGTTGACATTTCGAATGCACGAGCTGCTCTTCAGAAACCGTATGGGGCAGTTATACTCTGTCCTATAGAGTCATTATGAGTCAGAATCGACTCAACGGCAACGGGTTTGAGTGTTTTGGGGGGGGGCAGTTTGGTGTCACAGTGGTTAAGAGCTTGGCTGCTAACCAAAAGGTCAACAGTTCAAATCTACCAGCTGCTCCTTGGAAACCCTATGGGGACAGTCCTACTCTGTCCTGAAGGGTAGCTGTGAGTCTAAATTGACTTGACGGCAATGGGTTTGGTTTTTTGGTTTTGTATCTAATTTTATAGCTTAAAAATAATGTCTAATTCTACACAAAAAAGAAATGAAATTTGACAGAAATTTTATTTTAGGAAGATTGGAATTTAAAACAATAACTGTTGTTAAATGTGAACAGAATGAATCAAAGCATATCCAGCGTAAACTTCTGGTGTTTAAGCCTGGAGAATAGCACATTGGTTAGTCCATCCCTGTATCGCTCGGGTGACATTTTTGTTAAAATTATTGGATTTTTACTGCTTCCTTAAAAATGATTTTCTTCCAGTCATTTCTATGTTCTTCTAACAGCTTCTTTCATTGACCCATTTTCCTGGTCCTTGAGCATTTTGCCATGACATTCTAAGACCTTTTCCTCTTGCAGAGCAAACACATTCAATTTTGTTAGCACTTTTTAAATTACATGATAAATTTTGAGCAATATATTTCATTAGTTTTAGGATTATTTATTGCTTCTATTTGATTTAAGCACATGGAGGTCAGGGATTTAGCCATGTTGGCTACCACTTCATCTCCAGCCAAAGACCTTTAGCAGGCCTTCAAAATGATTGCCAAGTGGCTAATCTATTGGCAATTTTCTCAAAAATGTAGTTGGCTTCCTGTTGAGCCATCTTTTCAGTGGTCACAGAGAGGTCAGTTATGGAAATAGAATTAACAGTGATCTTAGAGAGGGCAATGAACGTTCAAACTTTACACCTTCCACCAATTCAATGCCAGGAAAGACCTCCAAACAGGACGGCTTTGGGTAGATATTCATCACAAAAGAGATCATCTTTCTTTTAATTGACTTTGGCTCAATCACAACACTTTGTAAAGAAGCCCGTAAGTGTTAAAGGCAAGAAAGTGTATAATCCTGTATGCACATTTGTAATTTTTATGGTTTAACCTGCAGCCTCAAGATGTCAAGAAAAGGCCATAGTCATCGGTATTTATATGTGGATGAGGAAGATCACAGAAGATGGAATCTTAACTGGACAAGAAAGGATTAATATCCTCTAAGGCAAAATTTGAAACTGAGGCAGCCATAGGCTGTCTTTCCTAATTAGGCAGTCTACTCTTCCTAGCATACACCCTTATCATTACTGATTACAGTCTCGAAATGAGAAGAAAGGATATTGAAGAGATTTTGGAGCTATAGTTACTCTAAGGTTTATAGACTCTTTGAGAGAGCCACTCTGAGAGTCAGGTTCAGGTTGGAGAATTGGCTGTACATTTCACGTACTGTGGTTGTGTGTGCAGGTGGGGGTTATGGCCAGAAATGGGCAACTGAAGGTCAAGAACAAATCTTAAATTCTATGAGGACGAAGAATTCTGTGTTAATTTGCATCACCTCATTTCCCTAGTGGCCTTGATTATGGATAATATGTTGTAATGTCCTTGACATAATCATTAGGTCTTCAATCCTAGATCATTTATTAAGTTTATAATGATAATGGAACAATACTAATGTTCTGCTACTGAAAAATCAATCAAATTAACATGTATTTACTAGGTACCTTGAATTGGACACTATTTTCCTCAGAAGGTCGCTATAGGGTCTCTGTGAGACAGAATCGACTCAATGGCACACAGTAAACAAAAACATGTCCAAAATAGTAGGAAGCAGAAACAGACTTTGTAGATAAAATCTAAAACTTTAACCAGACATGAACAATTTCAAATTCTTGCCACTCTCAACTTCATGGCCTAGTATCTCTAGCACTATGCTCTCAACTTTTTTTTTTTTTTAACATTTGTGGCTTGCCTTGTTCTTCTTATCCAATTCTTCTCCTGAGTGTTATCTTATGATTGGCATCTGAAAATGACTCAAATGACTGCTTTGTCACTAGACCTCTACAAAATAAGATATATGTATAAAAAAATAACATCACAATGTGTCCCCATGAGTAGTCATGAAGAGTAGTAGGCTCATTGGTTCTCCTCATTGTGTAGAATCTGGGGTAGCTAAATTGGCCGACCAAAGATACAGCCTCTACTAGGGAAGTGAATTTTTGCCACCTCCAACTACTTTGCTTTTTTGACTATGTTCCCTCTCTAGGTAAATTCAATTATATTTGTTAATAGTTCCTAAATTCATATCCCTAGCATTTATATCTCCCTTGAGAAACCATTGTGCATTCAACAGCCTTCTTGTTTGCTGCACTGGTATATCTACTGTACATATTGAAATTAATATGCCCAACACTTTTTCCTCGTTTAGATTTATGCAATTCTGTAAATGACACCACTTATTTTTTCAGACCTCAAACTTAGGATTCCTTTCTTAGTTACACAGCCACAATATCCTATCCTCAAGTTGGTCTTAAAATATAAAACCAATCAATTCCTTCTCAGCTTGCAAGCTCCCATTGGCTTCTGAAATTATACTTTGAATAAAATCCAAATCCCTAAATAGAGTTTATAAACCTCAAAATATGAGAACTTTGCTTACTTCTCAGACCTTAACGGCTACGCTGGTTTCCACACCACATACTACTCTTACACTCACTGACCTCTTCTCTGTTTCTTGAACCCACCAAACTTGGTTTTCAGATTTTATTTTCTCTGCCTGGAATGCTCTCTCAATGACCTCTACATGGATGGCTATTCCTCCTCAATAAAGTCCCCTTTCTCAAAGAGAAATTTCTGTATTACCACTGGCATCTGAAGTTAACACCTCAACTCAAGTCATTTTATAAATACCTTTTCAGCTTTATTGCCTTTATTGTTGTTGTCATTGTTGTTAGTTGCCATCAAGTTGGCTCAGACTCATGGTGACCCCAGGTAAAACAGAACAAAACATTAACTGGTGCTGTCTCATCTTCATGATTGTTGGTATGCTCAGAGGATCTCAATAGGATTGCTATGAGTCAGAATTGACTCGATGGCACAAAATAAACAACAACATGTCCAATATACTAGGAAGCAGAAATAGACTTTGTAGTTAACATCTAAAACTTTAACTGGGCTTGATGAGTCCATTGTTGTCGCCCCTGTGTATTTTGAATGCCTTCCAACCTAAGCCCTGGTGGCACAGTGGTTAAGTGCTACAGCTGCTAACCAAGAGGTCAGTAGTTCAGATCCCCCAGGTGCTCTTTAGAAACTCTATAGGGCAGTTCTACTCTGTCCTATAGGGTCGCTAGGAGTTGGAATTCACTTGAAGGCAGTGGGTTTGGTTTTTTTGGTTTTTCCAAACTAGGGGAATGATCTTCCAGCACTACATCAGACAATATTCTGTGGTGGTCTATAGAGTTTTCATGGGCTAATTTTTAAAAGTAGATTGCAAAGCATTTCTTCCTATTCTGTTTTAGTCTGGGAACTCCACTGAAATCTGTCCATGTGAGTGACCCTGCTGGTATTTGAAACACCAGTGGCATAGCTTCCAGTGTCGTAGCAACATGAAAGCCACCACAGTACAAAAAACTGACAGACTACTGGTTGATAGCCTTTATTACATTTTATTTAATTATTATTTAATCTCTGCCTTTCATACTGTAGTATGAGCTCCATCAGGGTAGAGAGCTTTGATCTTTTTCTCCCCACTGCTTACCCAGTACCTGAAATAGTACATAGCACATAGTAGAGACTTAACAAGTATATGTTTACAAATTTTGGACTGGGGTCCATCACTATTTGCATCCCATTTTCCATTTTTCTAAATGGGAGTTTTCTTTGAAGACATCCTGTTTCACCTACTATTTTATATTGGATATATTGTTGTTGTTGTTAGGTGCCATCAAGTCGGTTCCGGCTCATAGCGACCCTTTGCACAACAGAACGAAACACTGACTGGTCCTGAGCCATCCTTACAATCAATGTTCTGTTTGAGCTCATTGTCCCAGCCACTGTGTCAATCCACCTCGTTGAAGGTCTTCCTCTTTTCCGCTGACCCTGTACTCTGCCAAACATGATGTCCTTCTCCAGGGACTGATCCTTCCTGCCAAAATGTCCAAAGTATGTAAGATGCAGTCTCGCCATCCTTGCTTCTAAGGAGTATTCTGGTTGTACTTCTAAGACAGTTTGGCAGTCCATGGTATATTCAATATTCTTCGCCAACACCACAATTCAAAGGTGCCAATTCTTCTTCGGTCTTCCTTAATCACTGTACAGCTTTCACATGCGTATAATGCGGTTGCAAATGCCATGGCTTGGTTCAGGCGCACCTTAGTCTTCAAGGTGACATCTTTGCTCTTCAACACTTTAAAGAGGTCTTTTGCAGCAGATTCACCCAATGCAATGCATCTTTTGATTTCTTGACTGCTGCTTCCATGGCTGTTGACTGTGGATCCAAGTAAAATGAAATCCTTGACAACTTCAATCTTTTCTCCGTTTATCATGACGTTGCTCATTGGTCCAGATGTGAGGGTTTTTGTTTTCTTTATGTTGAGGTGCAATACATACTGAAGGCTGTGGTCTTTGGTCTTCATTAGTAAGTGCTTCAAGTCCTCTTCACTTGCAGCAAGCAAGGTTGTGGCATCTGCATAACACAGGTTGTTAATGAGTCTTCCTCCAATCCTGATGCCCCATTCTTCTTCATATAGTCCAGCTTCTCGTATTGTTTGCTCAGCATACAGATTGAATACGTATAGTGAAAGAATACAACCCTGATGCACCCCTTTACTGCCTTTAAACCAATCAGTATCCCCTTGTTCTGTCCAAACAACTGCCTCTTGATCCATGTAAAGGTTCCTCATGAGCACAATTAAGTGTTCTGGAATTCCCATTCTTCACAATGTTATCCATAATTTGTTATGATCCACACAGTCAAATGTCTTTGCATAGTCAAGAAAACTCAGGTAAACATCCTTCTGGTATTCTCTGCTTTCAGCCAGGATCCATCTGACATCAGCAATGATATTCCTGGTTCCACGTCCTCTTCTGAAACCAGCCTGAACTTCTGGCAGTTCTCTGTCAATATACTGCTGCAGCTGTTTTTGAATGATCTTCAGCAAAATTTTGCTTGTATATGATTATAATGAAATTGTTCTATAATTTCTACATTCGGTTGGATCACCTTTCTTGGGAATAGGCATAAATACGGATCTCTTCCAGTCAGTTGGCCAGGAAGCTGTCTTCCATATTTCTTGGCATAGACAAGTGATCACCTGCAGCACCGCATCTGTTTGTTGAAACATCTCAATTGATATTCCATCAGTTCCTGGAGCCTTGTTTTTCACCAGTGCCTTCAGAGCAGCTTGGACTT
This sequence comes from Elephas maximus indicus, assembly GCF_024166365.1. Lineage (NCBI taxonomy): Eukaryota > Metazoa > Chordata > Mammalia > Proboscidea > Elephantidae > Elephas > Elephas maximus. Next base: position 108,567,966 of record NC_064826.1, on the reverse strand, counting down.
CTTCCTTTGGTACCATCAGTTCCTGATTATATGCCACCTCTTGAAACGGTTGAACATTGACTAATTCTTTTGGTATAATGGCTCTGTACTCCCTCCATCTTCTTTTGATGCTTCCTGTGCCGTTTAATATTTTCCCTATAGAATCCTTCACTATTGCAACTCGAGGCTTGAATTTTTTCTTCAGTTCCTTCAGCTTGAGAAACGCCGAGCGTGTTCTTCCCTTTTGGTTTTCCATCCTGAGCTCTTTGCATGTCATTATAACACTTTACTTTGCCTTCTCAAGCTGCCCTTTGAAATCTTCTGTTCAGTTCTTTTACTTCATCAATTCTACCTTTTGCTTTAGCTGCTCGACATTCGAGAGCAAGTTTCAGAGTCTTCTCCGACATTTGTCTTGGTCTTTTCTTTCTTTTCTGTCTTTTCAATGACCTCTTGTGTTCTTCATGTATGATGTCCTTGATGTCGTTCCACAACTCACCTGGCCTTCAGTCGCTAGTGTTCAGTGCATCAAATCTGTTCTTCAGATGGTCTCTAAATTCAGGTGGGATATACTCAAGGTCATATTTTTACTCTTGTGGACTTGCTCTGATTTTCTTCAGTTTCAGCTTGAACAATTGAGCAATTGATGGCCTGTTCCACAGTTGGCCCCTGGCCTTGTTCTGACTGATGATATTGAGCTTTTCCATCGTCTCTTTCCACAGATGTAGTCAGTTTGATTTCTGTGTGTTCCTTCTGGCGAGGTCCATGTGTATAGTCACCATTTATGTTGGTGAAAGGAGGTATTTGCAATGAAGAAGTCGTTGGTCTTGCAAAATTCTATCATTCGATCTCCAGCATTGTTTCTATCACCAAGGCCATATTTTCCAACTACTGATCCTTCTTCTTTGTTTCCAGCTTTTGCATTCCAATCGCCAGTAATTATCAATGCACCTTGATTTGCATGTTTGATCAATTTCAGACTGCAGTAGCTGATAAAAATCTTTTATTTCTTCCTCTTTGGCCCTAGTGGTTGGTGCGTAAATTTGAATAACAGTCGTATTAACTGGTCTGCTTTATAGGCGTATCCCTGACAGCATTGTACTTCAGGATAGATCTTGAAACATTCTTTCTGATGATGAATGCTATTTTCTCTTCAAGTTGTCCTTCCCAGCATAGTAGACTATATGATTGTCTGATTCCAAATGGCCAATACCAGTCCATTTCAGCTCACTAAGGCCTAGGCTATTGATGTTTATGCATTCCATTTCATTTTTGAAGATTTCCAATTTTCCTAGATTCATACTTTGTACGTTCCTGGTTCCAATTATTAATGGATGTTTGCAACTATTTCTTCTCATTTTGAGTCATGCCACATCAGCAAATGAAGGTCCCAAAAGCTTTACTCCATCCACGTCATTAAGGTCAACTCTGCTTTGAGGAGGCAGCTCTTCCCCAGTCATCTTTTGAGTGCCTTCCAACCTGTAGTGCTCATCTTCCAGCAGTGTATCAGACAATGTTCTGCTGCTATTCATAAGGTTTTCACTGGCCAATGCTTTTCAGAAGTAGACTGCTGGGTCCTTCTTCCTAGTCTGTCTTAGTCTGGAAGCTCAGCTGAAACCTGTCCTCCATGGGTGACCCTGCTGGTATCTGAATACTGGTGGCGTAGCTTCCAGCATCACAGCAACACACAAGCCCCTACAGTATGACAAACTGACAGACATGTGGGGGTTAGATATGTTAGGAAATTAAATTGTTTTATTGATCCATAGATATCAAGTTATATATGAGAAGTTACATGTGTTTCAGTTTGAGAAAAATAGAAAAGACCTAAAGATTTTAACTTAGAACTAGGCCTAGTGATGGTTATAATTTTGGAGTAGGAGTGTCTTTGCCCATATATACTATTTGTGTATTATAATAACAAAGAGCAAATTCAAATTGTAGTGTATAAAGATAGGTGTTAATGTGCCTGCGCATGTGTATGCATGCACCAGGCAGCCAAGACATGATTGCACTCAGTGCTTATTATTTCGTATGTCTAGAACATAATATCATTTTTCTTAGAAAATTTTTCATCCATTCTAACTCTGACAGCAGATACTCAGGCCATGAGGTGGGAAAGTGGCACCAACACACAGAGGAAGGCAATCATATTATGCATGTGCTAGGCAATAGTGATTAAACCTGCACTGAGGCATGTGGTCTAGCTGAGTCTTCCCCTGTACGTGCTCTACCTATAGCCCTACTTTTACTCCCATGGGCACAGAAGACTTGAGAGTATGAACCAAGCATGCTGAGAAAAGTAGAGACAAGGAACAAACCATGAGAAGGAGGGTTCAGCTGTCTGGTTTTATCTCTAGCCTACATCTTTGGGTATTACTTATTTAACCCAATACATTTCTTTATTTTAGGTTGTTGCTGTTAGTTGCCAGTTCCCGTAGGGTCTGTTTTGACTCAAGACAGCCCCATATGTGTGGAGTAGAATCTCTCCATGGAGTTTTCAAGGCTGTGATCTTTCAAAATCAAGATCCACCAATACTTCATGTAGTCGTTGAGCTCTTAACTGTTTGTACCACCCAGGCATCCTTACTATATGTAAGCAATTTCAATTTGGATGTAACACTCCTGCAACCTAAGAGTCGTGAATAACTTAATTTTTTTTTTATAAAGGCTCTCTGTGAGCTCTGAAAACCTGGATTAGCATTTTGGTCACATTACTTTCCACCTCAGAGCGTCTGTTTTGTTATTTATACAATGGAGATAACGATTACTTTATTTTTTTAAGATTAAATAATGAGACCAAAACCAAACCAAACCCATTGCCACTGAGTCAATTCCAACTCCTACTGGCCCTATGGAACAGAGTTGAACTGCCCCACAGAAGTGGCTGATGGATTCGAACTGCCTACCTTTTGGTTAGCAGGCAAATGCTTAACCATTGCCCCACCAGGGCTCCAAATAATGAGACAGCATGTATAAAGTGCTTATCAAAGCTCTTACCCCCCAGAAAACAGTTTATACTCCTTGTGTTACCACTGCCACGATCACCACCAACAACAAACTGCCAAAACCACCACTCTATACTTGAACATAATTATTGAAATGATTTTAAAATGATTTATGCAGAACACTCCAACTTTCTGGATCTCCCAGCATTAAATCTAGATCCTTGTTCACTATACTTCTTTTAAAACCTTTATTATACAAGGAATTATAGTATTGAATAGATTCAACTTTGTTCATAAAAGTTTAAAACCATATGCTTATTGTATTGACAAAGCAAATGTTTGAAGTCCATCTCTCAACCTGTTATTATTGCATCCTAAATAGAAAGAACTAGAATACCACTTTTCAGGTAAAAAATACCATGAATTTATTCCTAGTAATTGCTGATTCCATCTATAATTATTTCAACACACTGAAGATATACAACATACCCATGAATTAATGCCAAAATGTTCTATAAATTTATTTTTCTCTCAAAACTCCTCTTAAAAATGTTAGTGAATTTTCAAGTGTATTAGAGAATTTGCAAACTGCAACTGCAGATAAATTCAAAGTCTCTCATGTGGAAAAACACTATAAAGTAATACATTGACTATTTTTATGAATACGTGAATTTCCTTCTTCTCCACTCCAAAGAATACATGTCATATGTTTATTTCATCCTTATTTACTTGCCTTTCTAGGCAAAAATGACGATAACCTATAAATACGAATCAAGGAACTATTAACCAGTCTTTTGCAATAAATTATTTGTGGGAAAAATTGTCATATCCTGAGTACTCTATACCCCTAGCGTGATACAGTTTAAATTTTCTACTGCAGAGCTGAATGTTGTTGGTTGTAAATTCATTTATTCACAATTCCTCAATTTACAAATTCACTAAAAGAATAAGATGAAGCAAATGCACTGCTTTCTATTACTGAGCTAATAATATGTTATGAGACATTTCTCTTCTAGTAAGTTAAGAAAAGTATCCTACAGTTATTTTCTGCTTATTGAGTTAGCAGCGAGTGCATTTATACGCATTCGACATTTGTTTCTTCAAGGATATGCTTTGACAATGTGTACGAATTTTTTGAGAGACAAGACAAACAAAATGACAAAGTCCTGATGAAATCAAAATTTCAAAATAGCTGAACCATGACTTTTGAGAGTAAATGAATATATTCATCTAATTCTTCTGAAACTTTCATTTCTGATTCAGTTACTAGAGGGTTCTATGCATGATGACAACATGCATTGATGAAGTTTTCTTTATTTGTTAATTACTTCAATGCTAGTAAAATGTTTTGCTGGATAGCTGAGAATTTGTTATATGAGAAGGCTGATCGGGTCTTGCTAAATGTAATAACATCTATATTAAAACAAGAATGCACTACAGTGTTGTCAGTTCTTGACTTAATATGTGTTTTTATTAATCTTGACCATTTTTTTTTAGAAAAATTACCATTTATGCTTTTAAATGTATTGATGATATATCAAGTTTTTGCTCAGCGGTATGATCAATAATAGATACACTGGTTTGAACCATTTAAATGAAACAAGGTTTACCTTACAGTCCTTCAGATATACCATCGCTTCGTCTAGTAAAAAATGCCTCTTCTCAAGGCGATAGTTGTACATTCATTAATACAACATTTTTAAAACATTTTATAGCAAATGAATAATAAATAACAACTGAAAAGAGGAAATCTGGCAAAATACTCATGACAGGATTTTTATTCTTTAAATATCTTTCAACATCTACTAAGCTTTAAGCACTATTCAAGTGTCAGAGATATAGGAATGACAGAAAACAAAAACAACGGCAAAAAACTCTGCCTTTGGAGAACTCATATTCATTGTTTCAATAGATACTTGGTTATTTGGGATCTGCAAGGCATTATACTAGGTTCTAAAGGATGATACAATAAGAAGTAAATCCATGAAAATATAGATTATTTGAACTACTCTTGGTGTTTATAAAAAAACACAAACTAAGAAATATAAGTTAAATCAATCAGTCAGTATCATAAAAAAAGAGAAAATTTCTACTTGCAGGTTTGGTTAAATTAACGCATATTCATTATAATTTAGATTTTATCCACTTTTAAGGGAAAAGTGGCACTATTGCATGTAAACCTTACTAATTACAAACTAAAGATAAAAGCAAGAATAGTGGAATTACTGATATTCAATAGTTCTAAAATGCTTAATTTATTCCCATTTTCACTCTATTTTCATTTATGACATGACCAACATAAAATAATTACCAAGAAAGGATAACACAAATACGTGAAATAAAGAGAATATAAAAATACTGAAGTAAAGGTATGTAAATACCTTTTTTCCCATGTCCTAACCAATTATCACCTATTATATAATCCATACTAAAAAGTTATTTCTCTTATGACGTACTTTGATAACGTATGAGAAATGGTATGTTATTTTTGATAGGCTGAATAATGTACCCCCAAAATGCTCATGTCCTAATTCTTGGAAGTATGAATATGTTGCCTTAGACAGCAAAAGGAACGTTGCAGTTGTGATTAATCTAAGAGTTTTAATAAGGAGAGATTATTCCTAATTATCTGGGTGAGGCCTATGTTATCATAAGGGTCCTTATAAGAGTGAGAAGAATAAGAAGAAAGAAGAATTAGTGTCAGAACGGATTTGATGACAGAAGCAGAAGTTGGAGTGATGTGAGCATGACCTTAGGAAAGCAGACAACCTCTAGAAGGTGAAAAAGGCAACAGGACTCCCCCTCCCAGAGTCTCCAGAAAGAATGCAGCTCCACTGAAACATTGATTTTAACCCCTAACATCCATTTCAGACCTTTGATAGCAGAACTGTAAGAAATAAATCCCTGTTGGTTTAGGCTGTTAAGTTCATGCCATTTTGTTATAGCAGCAACAAGAAGCTAATATACTATTTATTAAAATGTATACTCTAATCTCTCTGCATTGCCATTTTATTAATCCATTTTATTATTTATTTTCAGCGTGGCAATTACAAGAGTCCTAATGATTAAGCCAGAGGGTTACAGGGCTTTCAGATAATTGTAAATTACCATGATGTTCTCCTCTGTCTTTGTTTACTTAAATCATATTTAGTCAGCATAGATATGCTGTTAATGAATCCCATGTTCCACTTCCTCCTTCACTTTGTTTGCTGTGAATAATTTTCATTACTTTAGCATAACACAAGCATTTAATCTTTAGAGAGTATGTTTGAAGTAATAGAGGAAAATATAGCTGGAGAAACATCCAACCTTATCAACTTTTAAAGCAAACGCAAGACTCCTAAGTCTGGTAAGTGACTGCTTGCTTCAAATAATAAAAAGCCCAAGGGAACTTGGCAAAAATAAAAATATCCTTGAAAGTGGCTGTCATGGATTAACTTGTATCCCCCAAAAATGTGTGCCTACTTGGCTAGGCCAAGATTCCCATTATTGTGTGATTGTCCACCATTTTGTCATCTGATGTGATTTTCCTGTGTGTTGTAAATCCTACCTCTATGATATTAATGAAGCAGGATTAGAGACAGTTATGTTAATGAGGCAGGACTCAATCTACAAGATTAGATTGTATATTGAGTCAATATCTTTTGAGATATAAAAGAGAGAAGAGAGCAGAGAGACAATGGGACCTCATACCACCAAGAAACAAGAGCCAGAAAAATAGCGTGTCCTTTGAACCTGGGGTCCCTGTGCTGAGAAGCTCCTTGACCAGGGAAGATTGATGACAAGTTTTCCCCAGAGCTGACTGCGAGAAAGCCTCCCCTTGTGCTGACACTTTGAATTTGGCCTTCCAGCCTCCTAGAGTGTGAGAGAATAAATTTCTCTTTGTGAAAGCTATTCATTTGTGGTATTTCTGTTATAGCAGCCCTAGGTAACTAAGACAGTGATGAAAGCATTTAATGTCATCTTTTGATACTCCAAATTCAGCTTAAATAAATAAGCTTGACCCAATTTTTCCATCAAATGTAACTGCATTACTTGACTAGGATGGAAATACTCTGACAAATACCCTAAGGTTCACCCTGTAAATATCACCACTTCAATTTCACCTACTGTACATTATAAAGAATTGTTTGCTTTGATACCCAATAGAAATTTTACTTTATTAGAATGAAACCTTCTTCTACTTTTACTTTCACTTTGATACTCAAATCTAAAGTAAATGAGGGGAATTATATGTATATATATACATATTTTTTTTTCTGTGTACACTGCATTATAGATTGAACTGTGTCCTTAAAAAGATATTTTGTTCAATCTATACCAGTGAATATGACCCTGTTAGGAAAAAGGGTCTTTGAAAATGTCATCAGCGAGGTTAACATGAGGTCATACTAGAGTAGGGTGGGTCCTAATGTTACAGGACTGGTGTCACTACGAAAAAGAAGAAGCCACACAGAGACAGGAGACAGAGGAAGGACATCACTGGACACTGCAGCTGCAAGCCAAGGAACCTGGAGCTCCCTGATCTCAGACTCGTAGCCACTAGAACTGTGAGCCAAATAATTCCTATTCATTTAAACCACCCAGTTTGTGGATTTTTTTTTTTTTTTTATATCAGCACTAGGGAACTAAGAAATATATTCCACCTAAATTATTTTAAATTATACAAGTGTTTAATATAGCTAAATAGATTCCAAAGATGCATCAGGTAAGTATCAGGTATACTTGACTGGTTTTCAGAATACATCTTTAATGCTTGCAGCTGACATTTGAGTGTTTCAAGGAGGGAGTCAGAAGCTAAAGCCAGGCATCAGGTTAAACTCCAGTTTAAAAAGCCTTGCTTGATAAATATTGTTTCAACTTTACATTAAAATATATGCAAGATGATAAATATAAAAGACAAAAATTGACAACAGCATCAGAAAGGTAAAAGAATCGACCAGGGCTGGTGGAAGAGATTTTAGATGCCCTGGATGCTCATATTTTTCAACCTAAACAACAGTGCTGTTGCAATGAAAACATATTTTTTTAAAGTGAAAGAAAGACAAAATACCAACAATTTAAATCAATCTTCACATTCCCCAGCATTCGAATTAAAGAATTCCTGTATATTCCAGAAAATGGGCAACCACACCCTTATTGGAGCCCTGGTGGTGCAGCGATTAAGAGCTTGGCTGTTAACCAAGAGGTCATCAGTTCAAATCCACCAGCTATTTCCTGGAAACCCTATGAGGCAGTTCTACTGTCCTACAGGGTCGCTCTACAGGGCTATACAGGAAACTTTCTTTTTTTTTTTTTAATAAGTTGATCAAGGTCCTGCCGATACCTACTCCACCTTCATCATTAAAGAGGATATACTTTCACTTTTGTCATACAACCACTCTTGGGTTTGAACATACTCATTTTGCAAAAGCCCTCATGGCTGCTTACATAAGCTTTGACCTCAGAGGCACAATGTATAGATAGACAAATCCATCAGTTCCTTTAGAAGGTAGAATCATTTCAGGAGTTCCATGCATGAGTTTTATTATTTAAAAATGTAATGAAATATCCCAGGAACGATAGAAGGATCTATATTAGAGGATATATTGGAAGCTTTTGTCTTACTGTCAAATATGTACAAGAGAGTTGAAGAGGTCTGGCCTATAGAGCCAGAAAATCAGAAGGTAGAAAAATATTAAATATATGACCTAATATTCAGAAAGACCACATTGCATATAGCGACTCCCAGCCCGAGAATTGCTAGGATGTATTGTTATGGGTAATGTTGTCACAACCTACTTCTGAAGTGAGGGTAGAGATGATAGGAGGTCATTGCAGAATCTTTAGAAAATAATTAAAAAGCAAACACTGTAAAATATTCTGAAGCCAAACATTAAAAATGAATCAAAAATAAAACTATAGTGTTGGGAAGAAATTACTGAGAGAGCCAGCAAGATAAATTAATATTGTAAATAATTCACTTATGAACAAAGATGTTAAAAATAAAAAAAAAAAAACATACCAGCCAGTTAAATTTAAGAATGTATTGAAATGGTAATCTACCATAACCAATTTATTTTTTAATGGCAGCAATACAAGATTGATAATAATAGGGCATTTTAATATCAAATGATCAATACATAGATTAGCATATAAATAGAAACTTGCAATAAATGGATGCATTTTTAATTCATAGTAAAATGTTTTTCAAAACATGAAATAGATACTTCCTTAAAATACATTTCTTTGACAATCATACCAACAAACCATATTTAGCTATCCAACTAAAGTCATTTAAAAATATCTGGCCATATAATCAGAACAGAAACAGAAATGAAGTATATAAACACTCAAGAAGATCAATTCATGAAATTATTGAAAGTTTAATAATGTATGTTTCCGTAATATTCTCCAGTCACATATGTATAAGGCACTGTTTGCCTCTGTAACGCTCTTCCACCACATATGTACAAGTCGTCTATAACATGATGTTAGATGTAGAATATTTCTGGATTTAGAAACCGAAAAATAGAAGTATGTTGTAAACAACCTCTCTAAGTAGGTTTTGCACCTGAATGCTGCGATAAAAGAAAATGTAGCTCATAGTTAAATCTCTGTAAAGTGACCTCGAGGCATTAAGTCATAAACAACCACTTTAATCTCTAACCTTAAAGAAAAGATGATACATACAGCTAATCTCTGACGTTTGAGAAAAAAGGTAACTCACTAGACTTTGTTAGGTATTACATCATCTAGTATTTATTGGAGTCCGGTGGCACAGTGGTTAAGGGCTCGGCTGCTAACCAAAAGTTGGCAGTTCAAATCTACCAGCTGCTCCTTGGAAATCCTATGAGGCAGTTCTACTCTGTTCTCAGGGTTGCTAAGAGTCAGAACCGACTCAAAGGCAACAGGTTTGGTTTTTTGGTTTTTGGTGCCAAAGTGATATAATATTATATAAACCATGGACTTGAGACAAATCAGTGGCAGACTTTGCCCACTGCTATCTTCTTCGGACCCCAGCTACAAGAGGCTTCCCTCCACCAAGCATGAGCTGTGGGGTCAAACCTTCCTCCTGAGACCATTCATTAAAATTAAATGCCTGAAGTCTAAAGATTTGGGCTGTTTAACCACAGGACTAACACTGTAGTAGTTAACCCTGATTTTCCTGTCATAAAGGAATGTCTTGTGGTCTCACCTGTGTGCCTTACCAATATCATCTTGAAATAAACTAAATGAGTTTATGCATGACATACATGAGCATTTATTTACTTAATTTAAAATTAAATCTCACAGGACAATTGGCAATGACTAACTAAGAGCAATTGTTAGGGAGGAGTCTCCATGCTGAATAACAAAACTACATGGAATATATACGTAGAAGGGTATGCAACTTTATTGAATGTATAGGAGATAAAAAAACAAAATGACGGAACACATTACTTAATAAAAACGTTGACTACTACACTGATGAAGTATCAGCATTTTTTTTCAAAGCTTCCCAGGAATTTCAATGTGTAGTCAATGTTGAAAATGGATATTGGAAAATTATTTTTGCATAACCACTTTAATTTAGATAAATCCCAAGGACATAAATTAGTTGTGTGAAGAATGCACCTATCTTAAACATTTGTTATGACTTTCCGAAAGGATAGTCCTATTTATTATTTCCACAGATACAGAGTGAAAGGATCCACATACCTGCATATAAACACTTTGTTTTCTAATTTCTTTTAGTTGTCAATTTGGTATAAGAACAATCCCTACATATCAAAATTTTGATTTGCAATATTTATATTCAGTGAATTTCCAGTTCACACATTGTGCCAATATTTAAGCATTGTATTCCTCTCTTATATGCTGCTTTTTTAAGGCCTCTTATAACATTAATATTAATGTCTTTGTGTCACCAACAAAACACAGGTAAACGTCTTTCTCATATTTTCTGCTTTCAGCCATGATCCATCTGGCTTCAGCAGTGATGTCTCTGATTCCATGTCCTCCTCTCAGTCTGTTTTGAATTTCTAGCAATTTCCAATGTATTGCTACAATCATTTTTTAAAAATTATCTTCAGCAAAATTTTACTTGTAAGTGATATTAATGACATTACTTAATAATTTTGACATACTGGTAGATCACCTTTCTTTGGAATATGTGATTATAATGTGTTGCATTTTACTACAATTATTATATTAACTTCTCTAAACTTTTAGCCTTGTGGTTGTTTTATTTAATACATCAGGAATTGAATTACTTACATTTCAAATATGAGTTACAATTCTTTTTTTTAATCCAAGTAGTAAGTTTTCCTATTTATTTTGTAAATAGGTTATTACATGATCCATCCTTTTTTTCACACTGATTTCAAATATCATTTCTATCATATGTCAAATTCTTACGTGCATTTAGATTTACCCATGTGTGTTTTCATTGCACTCCATTGAGTAGCCAATTGTTCATTTAAGTTATATTGCAAAATTTTGATAAATTTAGCCTTATTTTATATTTATTATTTTTTTTAATAATATCCCTTTTTATATGTTTCTCCAAAAAGGGTATGGTTAGTTTCACATAACTGTCTTTCCAGACATACTCTAGAATAATTTTGTCACACTGAAGAATAAAAACCCTCTCCAGATTTAACTGAAATATACGAACTGATATCTGTACACCAGATGATGATACCATTTGGAAATTTGTTATATTCCTGCATGTGTTCAAATCCCACTTCAAATAAAATCTGCTCTTACAATAAAGCTTTTTTTTTCACCATATGGAATATGCTACCTCTATCTCTATAGCTATCTAACATTCTGTCTTTCTATCTATCTAGATTTAAAAAATAACCAGTTGCCTTCTAGTAGTTTCCAACTCAGTGATCCCATGTGTGTCAGAGTAGAACTGTGTTTCATAAGGTTTTATTACTTGATTTTTTGGGAAGTAGACCATCAGGCCTTTTTTCTGAAGCACCCCTGGGTGGTACTTCCAACCTTTCTGTTAGCAGCTGAGTATGTTAACCACCCATGGACTCCCGATCCAGGTTATTTCTGTACTTAGTGTATATGTATGTATGTATGTATGTGTGTGTGTGTATATATATGTGTATGTATGTGTGTATATATATAATATATATATGGATGGATAGACCGATAGATAGATATAGATATACTCACTGCCATTGAGTTGATTCCAACTCATAGTGACCCTACAGGATAGAGCAGAAATGCCCTACGGGGTTTCCAAGGCTGTAAATGTTTATGGAAGTAGACTGCCACACCTTTCTCCTGCAGAGCACCTGGTGGGTTTGAACCGCCAATGTTTTGGTTAGCAGCTGAATGCTTTAACCACTGCTCCATCAGAGCTCCTTAGATATAGGTATATAGACATAGATATAACTTATTTATATATATATATATGTACGTATTATTTCATCAATTGCTGTGATAAATTTGCATTTTTTCTTCATATTATCTGCTAATTTATTATTTCTGATTAATACAGAAGGTATTGATGTTTATATATTAATTATTTATAATTAACAAAAAGTGACATTGCTGAGTCCCTGTAAGATCTCTAATTTGATTTCAACTCTTTTTGTTGTGTGTTTCAGTAGAAAATTATATTTGCATATTGCATTTCCAATATTCAAAAGTATCTCTTATCATACAGACTTTTTCTCCAATGGGACCTTGGCATCTCTCCCATCAAAATAGGAGCCTATGTCTTTCCCACATTGAACCCAGGCAGACTTGTAATTTCCTCTTAACCAAAGAATGTGGCAAAAAGTGACATCGAGAGACTTCTGAGGCTAAGTCAAAAAAGGCTATGCAGCTTCTATTTTATTCCATGGTATCCTGAGTCACATAAACAGTCTGACTGCCCTGAGGCCACCATGCTGTGACCACCCAGGTAAGATCTGAGGCTACACTAAGAGAGAGAGTGATGCTATGTTGGCCCCCAATTTTAATTGCTACTGTCTGACAGCAACTGCTTTACAGACTTTGAGCCAGAACCACCCAGCCAAGCCCATCCCATATTCTTAACTTAACTAATCCATGAAATATTCAAATGATTATTTGGGGGCTATTTGTTGCTCAAAAATAGTAAGCAGAACACTTTATCATAGGAAATAATGATAATTTTGCCTCCTTTCTAGTATTATTATCTCTTTTTTAATTTTTTACCTTATTGCTAAAATTTTTGAGATAGTATTAAATAATATTGATTATACTGGCCTTCTTTTCTCTGTCTTCTCTAATTGGATTGCCAAAAGTATAACACTAGGAAGCATGATATTAACTGAAAGCTAAGAGCTTTCAACACCTGGTAAAATTTCCTGGTGCTACGTGAACTACATCCTTGGAAAATCAAGAATAGTTAAAGGTAAACTGAAATATCCTGTCTCCTCAGGTGTTACTCAGGCCAGTGGGGCACTCAGCAGTGTTGTTGGGGTAATGAGTAGTTAATTTTCCATGTGTATTAGGCACTTTACCTGGACCTTCATGTATTGAGTCCCATATTCTGATATAATAACCAGGCCATCTATAAGTAAAATATAAAATCAAAAACCCATTGTCGTCGAGTTGATTCCAACTCATAGGGACCCTATAGGACAGAATAGAACTGCCCCATAGAGTTTCCAAGGAGTGCCTGGTGGATTTGAACTGCTGACTTCTTGGTTAGCAGCAGTAACACTTAACCACTACACCACCAGGGTTTCCAAGTTAGATATACAGACATGAAAATAAATAAGACCAGAGTGCTGTAATCTGAACCCATGTCTGTGTAGCATCAGAATTCAGGACACTTTATGCCTGGTAATGAAAAATTTTTTAAAAAATGTTTAATGGCATACACATTAAAAAAAAAACTTGTTATTGGATAATATTGTCATTATTTTTTATTCTGTTATTTTTCTAAAAATCCTATTTGTACAGAGCATGGTAACTCACATTCAATCTGTTAATTTAGCACTCAGAATTATTTCTTAGTTCTTACTGCCCAGAATGCAGGCGGAATGATGGAAAACAAAACAGCTTCTGGGAAACTAACCTTGAAAACTGAAGCCCATAATGGTAAAACGAATGCCATTGGGTCATTAAACATAGCCATAGGGAACTAAATTAACTTCCCCTTGATGAGAAATTTGACTTGTGATTTCCTCTAAGTTAATTAGCACAATCTTACTAGAATATGTTCTGATTTAAATGGATTTAGTGATGTCAATATCTATCTAATCATTCATTTATTTTTATGTCACCTTGTAACAAAAAATGGATTTGTGATGCTGTACAAATATAAATGCAAGAAAACAAGATACGCTTTAATAGAGGAATTAAGAGTAGAACGGGAAAAAGTAAGACTAAAATCACAATACAAAACAAAGAAAAACTAATCCACATAGCAATGAGGAGGATACATAAGTTTCTAAATCCAATATTTTATTTTGAACGCATTTTACTTTAACAATTATTCTAACAAGCAAGGGTGTTAGAATTATTATTACTATTTGCCAGATATACTCATATTACTTTGATCCTGATATTTGAAAGCAGGCCAATATATAAAGAGGATTGGAACTGATGATGGTTTGTATTCAGAACTGGGGCAACAGTACCCTAGTGGCCCGTGGAAAATTGCTATTTTTTTTTTTCAGTCTAATTATGGAGAAAGGATGAAATTGCATTCATATTAGCAGAGGCTTTTTCATAAATTAAAAAAGACCATGGGCATCCAGGGCAGGACATTATTAATTAGGTACTGATCAAGAACAAAATATTTTAAATCGCGTGTTATTCCTGTCAGTTACATGGTCCATCAAGCCACAATTGTCTCTAAACTGAACTGGCAATTTCACTGAAAATCAGACAGAGTAAATCACAGCAAGAAGCTTGAATAATAAAGACATGTTTTCCCTATCCTTGCATGAAAAAGTGCTTTATTAATTTTAACCCCACCAATCGTGTGCTCACGAACTTGGATAGAGTGTGAAGGAAGGAGAGTAGAAGCAGTGATGGACTCCTAAATTAGATTATTTAGCCAAACATTCCAAAGTAAGTTAAAGAGTTAGTTGATGGATTTCATTAATTAGTTACTTATTTATCAAATGTTTATAAAGCAACAACTCCTGACCAAGCTCTGTAATTTATGTTTATATATTAATAATTAATTCCTGTTAATAGTTTAAAGTCATCTCTTCTAATTCATTAAATAGGTTGTTTTCCTTTTTTTTATTCTATTCTCTTATTTGAGAAATATCGTCACATTTGTATTTCAAATCCTTTCTGAGAGAGTAAATTTTAAGCTCCTCCTGAAAAGAATCACAAAGATTAAAAATAACTGCCTATCATGTACCTTATAAGTGATTAATAGCTAATTCAAATGAAAATGTCCTGAAGAATTGAGATAAAGCAATATTACTCTCTGTAACTGGCTGATATTAAATCCCTGTTCATTCAGAATCTGGGAATACCATTCACTTTAGAATTCCAGTTTCTCTCTGTACCTTTTCTGGATTTTATAAGCAAATACTTTTTTCACAAGGTTATTTAAAACCTACCAAAATAACAAAATATTAGAATTTTGATTAAATAATGTAAATAAGTTTTAAACACTTTTACTTCACCCTCATTTGTGATTACCTTCTCCCCATTTCCATTTATCCTAATCTGTAGAGCTAATAAAATCAGAAAAAAATCACAGGTGAGGGTATGGGCAGATATTGGCTAATACATAAATTGTGCCCTGGTACTTTTCTAGGAGTGAGTGCAAAAAGAAGAAGAGAGCAGACAACAGGGCCAGGGTTTAGGAGCTGGTTAGTGGAGAAATGGGCTGCAAAGAGCCAGCTAAAAGGCAGCTTTGGTTGTGAACGCACTGGATGGATTGCAAGGGAAAACCACCGTATACCTAAACCTTCTAGAACTCAGTCACATGCCAAATTAATCTTCTCTTGAATTCATGGTTAGCATTATCCACTGTGGGCCACATCTACTCTGTGAAATAAGAATATCCTACAATTCGCATAAGACTATCATTCAAGCAGCAGGTGAAATTTTACAGAATAAATACAATATTTCATTTGCCTGGTTGGGTCCAAGTTGGTTCCCAAATTAAATTCTGCTACTTAAGTTGGTGCTACTATCCTTCCATAGCATGTAGCCTAGTGTCTGTAGTTTTCACACTGCTCTTGGTTTTACGGAAGCAGGAAAGTGTCACGTGAACTGGAATGGAAGTCACCATTCTTCTTTTGCTTCTCAAGCCCCCTCTTGTTTTTTCACTGAAGCGGTGGGGAGTTATTCCTGACACCGGTTTGTAGTGGTGTTAATTTTTACACTATTACCATATCAAGCATGAAAAAATATACGCATATATATGTTTCTTATTTCTATGTAACTAAACTATACCCAGGAGTCCCTCTTTTTGCTTGGAACAGAAAACTTAATCTTGCAAATTAAAGGAAACAATCCCTTTCCATTTGAAACTCCTTTATCTTCTTCCTTTAATTTAGGACTCTCTCTTTCTCTCTCTTGTCCTTCTCTTATTTCCTGGTTGCATCTTACCCATTTCATGATCCATGGGACACATGGTATCCAACCCACTTTTTCTGGCTGTCAGGTTTCTTGGGACTCTACTTTTTCCACTAACAGTATTTTCTACCATCCAGTGGGGACTTTTGTAATGGTAAGAACTGAAAGAATTTGCTCTTTGGAGCAAAATAGCTAGGGTATCAGCCTTAAATGTGAGGTAGTACATCCAAGAAGTGTGATTGGGTAAAAAATTTTTCTCTTTTGGCTTTTGTACAGCTAGATAAGCCTTGTAAGCATATTTGTGGTTTCCTTGTGATAGTTAGGATCCCTGGTGGTGCAGTGGTTAAGAGCTATGGCTGCTAACCAGAAGGTTGGCAGCGCTAATCCACCAGAAGCTCTTTGGAAACCCTACAGGGGCAGTTCTACTCTGTCCTATAGGGTTGCTATGAGTCAGAATTGGCTTGATGGCAGCAGGTTTGGTGTGATAGTTATGGAGCCCTGATAGGTTTATTATTTCATGTGTATATGTGTGTTATACTACATCATGTCACCCATGACTAGTGGGACAGATGGGTACCCACTAATCCTGGTGCCCAAGAACCCCCCAAGGTTTGTGGTAACCATGTATTCCCAATAATATTTCTCAAAATCCATATTACGAACCGAAAATTTAAACACACTTCATGACTTAGCATGCTTCCATTAATGAAAATATATGGTATCAAAAGAAATTCAAAGGAGAAAATAAAAGGGTCTTTAAAGGATTATTTCAAGGGAGGACTATATAACATCAGGGATGAAGGTGCCTGTCTGGTCTTTAGTTATCTTTTTTCTAGATGACTCCCATCCAGTTGGCATACACATCTTTACTGGTTGCCTCTTTTTTGTCAAGTCAAAAGTTCCTGAATTTCGCCTCCTTCCATTCATTCAGCATTTTCCAGCTCCTATACCTACTTAATACTGCTTTACAATACTCAGGAAACTTAGAAGCTATCAACGCTCTCTTCACGCAGCACATTGGGATTTCCAGAACCCTGTAAACTTCCCCTCAGAGCCATGTGGCTGTTCTTCCTTCTTTAGTCATTACCTCTCTATGTCTGAACACTATGTAGACCCACACCCCTGGATCAATTGTTATGCACATCCTAGGAATTAGGCAATTTCCCCCCCCCCTCTGGACTTTTGACCATCAAAGGAATTGTCATTGATCCTATTCTCAAGAACCTATATAGGTAGATAGATAGATAGACAGACAGACAGATGATAGATAGATAGATAGATAGATGAAAGATAGATAGATAGATGATAGATAGATGATAGATAGATGATAGATAGATAGATAGATAGATAGATAGATAGATAGATAGATAGATAGATAGATAGATAGATAGATAGATAGATAGATAGATAGATAGATAGATAGATGATAGATAGATAGATGGATGATAGACAGACAGATAGACAGATAGATAGGTAGGTAGGTAGCTAGATAGATAGACTGATAGCTGCCATCAAGCTGACTCTGTCATGGAGACCTTATATACAACAGAATGAAATTTCCTTGATCCTGCAGCATCTTCACGATCACCAACATGTTGGAGTCCATTATTTCACTGTTATACCAATTCTACCCATTCATCTCCCCAGGGGTCACCCTTGCATCACTAGCCCTCTACTTCCCCAAATATTATGTCCTTTCCCAGTGATTGATCCTTCATGATGACATGTTGTAAGCAAGCAAGCAACTCAAACATTGTTCCGTTCTGATCAATAGCGTTTTCACTGACTAATTTTAGGACGTAGATCGCCAGGCTTTCTCCCTAGTCTGTCACAGCCTGGGAGCTCATCTGAAACCTGTCAAACATGGGTGACCCTGCTGGTATTTGAAATACTTCCAGCATCAGAGCAGCGCACATGCACCACAGCACCACAAACTGACAGACAGATGGTGGCCTCAGAAACCACCAGGGTCTAAGTCCTAGCCACCTCCTCTCTGATTACCTTCTTTCTACTACCTAGTTAAACTTGTTTACTTCTGATTAGAAAACTGATTTTATTCTCCACAATATGCTTGAATTCCCCATTACTAAGCACTTGCATTTAAAGCCAAGATTCGGAATTGATAGAAAAGCAAGGAACATTCTCTCAGGATCTTTCAACTGAAAGCCATAGCTCCCAAGAGCTTTGTCTCTACTGAAGAATAATGAAAACTACCGGAGTTCAAAAAGTTATTACTTTTTTTCTCTCTCTGTTACCCTTACCCTGAAAGAAGAACATTATAAAATTCTTTCTGCTAACCGTATGGTGAAAAGTGGAGATAAAATAAATTGGAGAAGAGAAAATGAAGGCTGTGTGGTACCAGAGTTAATATTCTATTAGGTAGAGTGGAGCGCTGGTGGCATAGTGATTAAGAATTTGGCTGCTAACTGAAAGGTCAACGGTTCAAATCCACCAGCCGCTCTGTGGAAACCCTATGGGGCAATTCTATTCTGTCCTGTAGGGTCACTGTAAGTTGGCATCAACTTGACGACAATGTGTTTGGTTTGGGTTATCAGATAGAGTGGCCTTGTTCCTTAGTTTCTTGTGGTTCTTCCTAGAGGACCGTGTACACCTAAGTCTGGGGTATCCCTAATCTTAAGTATCCCTAAGGCAAGATGGCATTCATTTAATTTGTGCTCCAGGATTATTGCATCTTAAACTATTTCAAGAGGTTACTAGATGATCTCCTCTCTCCATTAAAGTTTCTTTCTCATCTAAAGTACCTCTTTATATGTCTGAAGGAGCGTTTTTAAAAATTGTTATTCACGATTTTAATTTCTATATCCAGAGCTGAATGCTCAATTTCAGATTTATCATTATTATTATTATTTTGCAGGAGACCCTCCTGAGTCATCCTATCAGAAAGACTCCAGATGCTTGACCTCATATTCCATAATTCCAAAATGAGCTTGTAAAATAAGGCTCAATTACTTAGTGACTCACTTCCAAAAACAGAACATGGAAAGGAAAACAGTAACTTTAGAGTGGAGACATCTGGCAGACAGCACCTTAATCAAGTGATCAAGGTTAACATCACCACTGACATGTTGATATCTAATACTCTTTGATATGATGAGATTAAAAGAGCACTTAACCACTGTGATATTCTTCCCCCAAACCCATAACCTTATTCTAATGATGACAAAACATCAGACAAACCCAAACTGAGACACATTCTACAAAGTATGTGACCATTATTCTTGATAAATATCAATGCAATAGAAGACAAGGAAGGATTGAGAAACTGAAATGGACAGAAGAGACAAAGACACTTGACAACTAAATGTTATAGAGCATACTGGGTTGGCTACTGCAACAGAAGAGAACATTAGTAGAAAGAACACTGTCTGAAATGCAAAAATGTGAATAAATCTCTTGTTCAGTTAATAGTATTTTACCGATATTAATTTCTTAGTTTTGATAAACATACCTTGAAAGATGTTAACATCAGGCAAATCTGGTTGAAGTGTTTACAGAAACTCTCTGTGCTATCATTGCAACTCTTCTGTAAGCCTCAAATCTTTTTGAAACAATAAGTTAAAACATATCCACTCCAACATGACATTTCTGGAGCTTAATTTCATCTTCCTATTGGGCACATGCCCCTGGATGTCTCACAGGTGTCTAATAGTAAACATGGTCCTGAAAAACTCTTTTCTTTCCTCCTGAATTAAACACTGTATTGACAAAGCTCTGTTTCTTGAACTGATTCATCTCATAGTTTTACAAACTGCTCCCTCTTAGTTTTAGTTCTACTGCTTTTTTTCTCCTTTGCAGAGTTTGTTCCTTTTTTCAACATTAAATGTCAGTTATCTCAAGAGCTCTGTCTTAAACCATCTGTTTCTCTCACTGTCTATATAATTCTTGAGGTAACTTGCCCTCACCCATGAAATTAGGCATCACTTAACTGTGATGAACCTCAATTCTTGACACACAACCCAGAATTATCTGTTGAACACATCTAATTGGCTGCTGTACACTTACCTTTGAGACACTTTCAGTACCTTTAATGCATCCAAGAGAACTCGAAATCTTTACCTGGAAATGATATTGAGCCTGTGAATTCTATTTCCATGAATGACATCTCAGCAGCCCAACCAAGAAATCAGAAGATGACTGCATAGTGCCCCCTGCACTTAATCTCAGTATTAGCAAATAGTAAAGATTTTAATCTCATCCCTTATAGTTATTTTAATCCATCCCTGTCTCTTGTTACCTACACATGAAAGAAATGTCTCATGGAAATTTGTAAAAAAGATTTTAGTTTTTTTCTTTTTTCACATGTAATAGATCATTGCCCGTTTAATAATAAATTATAACATGAAGCCATCTGCTAATTTCTACAGAGATTACTAAAAATACCACAGTGATAATAACACATTTGGTAATTCAGAGCTACTGAAAATTTAAATATCTACATATGTGTGTTATCATTTTGTAATGCTATTGAAGGTAAATAAATATTCTTTTTAGTGTACCATGTGACTCAGAATTCCATACCACTGAAGAAAATAAAGCACTTATGAAGGAAAGAACCAGAAGAATCATTTGACCAGTTGCCCAGGGACCTAAAACTGTTATTAAAATGATATGAATACACAAGCACAGAAAGATGGAAACAACCTAAGTGCCCATCAAAGGATGAATGGGTAAACAAATTGTGGTACAAACATGCAATGGAATACTATGCAACTATGAAGAATAATGAGGAGTTCATGAAACATAACATGAAGAATCTGGGGGACATTATTCTGAGTAAAATAACTTGGTTACAAAAAGACAAATATTGTACGGTGCCACTATTACAAAAAGTCAGGAATAGATAAACATACAGAAAGGAAAGTTCTTCCATGGGTACCAGAGATTGGAGGTGGGGGGAGAGAGGGAGAGAGAATCACTTTCTAGATAGTAGACACTTTTTCTTTTTTTTTTTATTGTTTTAAGTGAAAGTTTACAAATCAAGTCAGTCTTTCACACAAAAACTTATATACACCTTGCTAAATATATATATATATATATATATATATATATATATATATATATATACACCTAGCTACATACTCCCAATTGCTCTCCCCTTAATGAGACAGCCCGCTCCCTCACTCCACTCTCTCTTTTTGTGTCCATTTCGCCAGCTTCTAACCCCCTCCACCCTCTCATCTCCCCTCCAAGGAGGAGATGCCAAAATAGTATCAAGTGTCCACCTGATCCAAAAAGCTCACTCCTCACCAGCATCCCTCTCCAACCTATTGTCCAGCCCAACCTAGTCTGAAGAGTTGGCTTTGGGAATGGTTCCTGTCCTAGGTCAACAGAAGGTCTCGGGGCCAAGACCACTGGAGTCCTTCTAGTCTCAGTCAGACTATTAAGTCTGGTCTTTTGATGAGAATTTGGGGTCTGCATCCCACTGCTCTCCTGCTCCCTCAGGGGTTCTCTGTTGTGTTCCCTGTCAGGGCAGTCATCGGTTGTAGCCAGGCACCATCTAGTTCTTCTGGTCTCAGGCTAATGTAGTCTCTGGTTTATGTGGCTGTTTCTGTCTCTTGGGCTCGTAATTACCTAGTGTCCTTGGTGTTTTTCATTCCCTTTGATCCAGGTGGGTTGAGACCAATTGATGGATCTTAGATGGCCGCTTGCTAGTGTTTAAGACCCCAGATGCCACTCTCCAAGGTGGGATGCAGAATGTTTTCTTAATAGATTTTATTATGCCAATTGACTTAGATGTCCCCTGAAACCATGGTCCCCAAGCCCCTACCCCTGCTACGCTGGCCTTCAAAGCATTCAGTTTATTCAGGAAACTTCTTTGCTTTTCGTTTAGTCCAGTTGTGCTGAGCTCACCTGTATTGTGTGTTGTCTTTGTCTTTCCCATTACCTAAAGTAGTTTTTATCTACTATCTAATTAGTGAATACCCCTCTCCCACCCTCCTTCCATCCCCCCTCTGGTAACCAGCAAAGAATATTTTCTTCTCTGTTTAAAGTATTTCTGGAATTCTCATAATACTAGTCTTATACAATATTTGTTCTTTTGCAACCGAATAATTCCACTCAGCATAATGCCTTCCAGATTCCTCCATGTTATGAAATGTTTC
The DNA here is from genome assembly GCF_024166365.1 of Elephas maximus indicus. Lineage (NCBI taxonomy): Eukaryota > Metazoa > Chordata > Mammalia > Proboscidea > Elephantidae > Elephas > Elephas maximus. The sequence goes on along the minus strand of NC_064826.1, from coordinate 108,545,414 downwards.
ACAGGTTCATCACTGTTCTTTATCGATGCATAGTATTCCATTGTGTGAATATACCATAATTTATTTATGCACTCATCCATTGATGGGTACCTTGGTTGCTTCCATCTTTTTGCTATTGTAAACAGTGCTGCACTGAACATGGGTGAGCATATATCTGTTCATGTAAAGGCTTTTATCTCTCTAGGATATATTCCAAAGAGTGGATTGCTGAATTCTATGGCAGTTCTATTTCTAGCTTTTTAAGGAAGTGCCAAATTGATTTCCAAAGTGGTTCTACCATATGACATTCCCACCAGCAGTGTAGAAGTGTTCCAGTCACTCCACAGCCTCTCCAACATTTATTGTTTTGTGTTTTTTAGATTAATGGCAGACTTGTTGGAGTGAGATGAAATCTCATTGTAGTTTTGATTCACATTTTTCTAATGGCTATTGATTGTGAGCATTTCCTCATGTATCTGTTAGCTACCTGAATGTCTTCTTTAGTGAAGCGTCTGTTCATATCTTTTGCCCGTTTTTTAATTTGGTTATTTGTCTTTTTGAAGTTGAATTTTTGCAGCATAGTGTAGATTTTAGAGATCAGATGCTGATGGGAAATGTCATAGCTAAAAACTTTTTCCCAGTCTGTAGGTAGTCTTTTTACTCTTTTGGTGAAGTCTTTGGATGAGCATAGGCGTTTGATTTTTAGGAGCTCCCAGTTATCTAGTTTTCCTTCTGCATTGTTAGTAATGCTTTGTATAATGTTTATGCCACGTATTAGGGTTCCTAACATTGTCCCTATTTTTTCTTCCATGATCTTTATCGTTTTAGGTTTTATATTTAGGTCTTTGATCCATTTTGAGCTCGTTTTCGTGCATGGAGTGAGGTATGGGTCTTGTTTCATTTTTTTGCAGATGGATATCCAGTTATGCCAGCACCATTTGTTAAAAAGACTGTCTTTTCCCCATTTAACTGTTTTGGGGCCTTTGTCAAATCTCAGCTGCTCATATATGGATGGATTTCTGTCTGGATTCTCAATTCTGTTCCATTGGTCCATGTACCTGTTGTTGTACCAGTACCAGGTTGTTTTGACTCCTGTGCAGTATAATAGCTTCTAAAATCAGGTAGAGTAAGCCCTCCTGCTTTGTTCTTTTTCAGTAATGCTTTACTTATCCAGGGCCTCTTTCCCTTCCACATGAACTTGGTGATTTGTTTCTCTATCTCATTTAAGAATGTCATTGGAATTTGGAATGGAATTGCATTGAATCTATAGATCAGTTTTGGTAAAATAGACTTTTTTCTGATGGGAAGTCTTCCTATCCATGAGCAAGGTATGTTTTTCCACTTATGGTAAGATTTATTCCTAAGTATTTTATCTTCTTGGGGGCTACTGTAAATGGCATTGATTTGGTGATTTCCTCTTCGATGTTCTTTTTGTTGGTGTAGAAGAATCCAACTGATTTTTGTATGTTTATCTTGTATCCCAATACTCTGCTGAACTCTTCTATTAGTTTCAGTAGTTTTCTGGAGGATTCCTTAGGGTTTTCTGTGTATAAGATCATGTCATCTGCAAATAGAGATACTTTGACTTCTTCCTTGCTAATCTGGATGCCCTTTATTTCTTTATCTAGCCTAATTGCTCTGGCTAGGACCTCCAGCACAATGTTGACTAAGAGTGGTGATAAAGGGCATCCGTGTCTGGTTCCTGATCTCAAGAGGAATGCTTGCAGGCTCTCTCCATTAAGAACGATGTTGGCTATTGGCTTTGTATAAATGCTCTTTATTATGTTGAGGAATTTTCCTTCTATTCCTATTTTGCTGAGAGTTTTTATCATGAATGAGTGTTGAACTTTGTCAAATTCTTTTTCTGCATCAATTGATAAAATCGTGTGATTCTTGTCTTTTATTTATATGATGAATTACATTAATTGCTTTTCTAGTGTTGAACCATCCCTGCGTACCTGGTATAAATCCTATCTGGTCATGGTGAATTATTTTTTTGATTTGTTGTTGAATTCTATTGGTTAGAATTTTGTTGAGGATTTTCACATCTAAATTCATGAGGAATATAGGTCGGTAATTTTCTTTTTTAGTGGTGTCTTTTTACCTGGTTTTCGTATCAGGGATAAGTTGGCTTCATAGAATGAGTTTGGGAGTACTCCGTCCTTTTCTAGGCTCTGAAATACCTTTAGTAGTAGTGGTGTGAACTCTTCTCTGAAAGTTTGGTAGAACTCTGCAGTGAAGCAGTCCCTGCTGAGGCTTTTTTTTTTTGGGTGGGGGGGGAATTTTTTGATTACCTTTTCAATCTCTTCTTTTGTTATTGGTCTGTTTAGTTATTCTATCTCTGTGTTAGTTTAGGTATGTAGAGCGTTTCTAGGAACTCATCCATTTCTTCTAGTTTTTCAAATTTGTTAGAGTACAGTTTTTCACACTAATCTGGTACTATTCTTTGAATTTCATTTGGGTCTGTTTTAATATCACCCATCTCATTTCTTCTTCAGGTTATTTGCTTCCTCTCCTGTTATTCTTTTGTCACTTTGGCCAATGGTTTATCAATTTTGTGGATTTTTTCAAAAAAACAGCTTTTGGTCTTGTTAACTCTTTCAGTTGTTTTTCTGTTTTCTATTTCATTTATTTCTGCTCTAATTTTTATCATTTGTTTTCTTCTGGTGCCTGAGGGTTTCTTTTGTTGCTCTCTTTCTATTCATTCAAGTTGTAGGGGTAATTCTTTGATTTTAGCCCTTTCTTCTTTTGGAATGTGTGCTTTTATTGATATAAATTGACCTCTGAGCACTGCTTTCACTGTGTGCCAAAGGTTCTTATAGGTTGTTTTCATGTTCATTGGATTCTATGAATTTCTTTATTCCATCCTTAATGTCTTCTATAATCCAGTCTTTTTTGAGCAGGGCATCGTTCAGTTTCCAAGTGTTTGATTTCTTTTCCCTGCTTTTCCTGTTATTGATTTGTACTTTTATGGCCTTATGGTGAGAGAAGATGCTTTGTAGTATTTCAATGTTTTGGATTCTGCTAAGGCTTGCTTTATGACCTAATATGTGGTCTATTCTAGAGAATGTTCCATGTGCACTAGAAAAGAAAGTATACTTGGTTACTGTTGGGCAGAATGTTCTGTATATGTCTATGAGGTCATATTGGTTGGTTGTGGCATTTAGATCTCAATGTGTCTTTATTGAGCTTCTTTCTGGATGTCCTGTTTCACCGAAAATGGTGTGTTGAAGTCTCCTACTATTATTGTGGAGATGTCCATCTCACTTTTCAATGCTGATAGAGTTTGTTTTATGTATCTTACAGCCCTGTCATTGGGTGCATAAATATCTAATATGGTTATAATATTTAATATGGTTATGTCTCATTGGTATATTGTCCCTTTGATCATTATATAGTGTCCCACTTTATCCTTTATGATGCATTTAACTTTAAAGCCTTTTTTTCCAGAAATTAATATTGCCACTCCTGCTCTTTTTTGATTGTTGTTTGCCTATATATTTTTTTCCATCCTTTGAGTTTTAGTTTGTTTGTGTCTCTTAGTTTAAGTTGAGTCCCTTGTAGGCAGCATATAGATGGATCGTGTTTTTTAATCCATTCTGCCATTCTCTGTCTCTTTATTGGTGCATTTAGTCCATTTACATTCAGCATAATTATGGATAGGTATGAATTTAGTGCTATCATTTTGATGTCTTTTTTTGTGTGTTGTTGACAGTTTCTTTTTACCACTGAATTTTATGTGCTGAGTAGATTATCTTTATATATTGTCCTTTCCTCATATTCGTTGTTGTTGACTTTGTTTCTGTTGACTCTCTATTTTTTTCTTGTATTTTGTTTTGATGTGTAGGATAGTTTGTCTCCTTTGTGGTTACCTTATTATTTACCCCTATTTTTCTAAATTTCAACCTAACTTTTATTTCTTTGTATCGCCTTATCTTCTTCTCCATATGGAAGATCTATGACTACTTTTCTTAGTCCCTTTTTATTGTTTTAATTATGTCTTCCTTTAGGTAATTACATCGCTGTTATCCTGTCTTGAGCATTTTTTTTATCTTGCTTTTTTTTTTTTTTTTTTTGATTTCCCTGTCTGGCTTGACTTCTGATTGCTCTACCCAGTGCTCTAGTCTTGGATTGATACCTGATATTATTGATTTTCTAACCAAAGAACTTCTTGTAGTATTTCTTGTAGTTTTGGTTTGGTTTTTACCAATTCCCTAAACTTCTCCTTATCTGGAAATGTCCTAATTTCACCTTCATATTTGAGAGACAGTTTTGCTGGATTTATGATTCTTGGCTGGCAATTTTTTTTCTTTCAATGCTTTATATAATTCATCCCATTGCCTTCTAGTCTGCATGGTTTCTGCCAAGTAGTCTGAGTTTATTCTTATTGACACTCCTTTGTAGGTGACTTTTTGTTTATCCCTAGCTGCTCTTAAAATTCTCTCTTTATCTTTGGTTTTGGCAAGTTTGATTATAATATGTCTTGGTGACTTCCTTTTAAAATCAACTTTATGTGGAGTTTGATGAGCATCTTGGATAGACACCTTCTCATCTTTCACGATATCAGGGAAGTTTTCTGCCAACAAATCTTCAACAATTCTCTCTGTATTTTCTGTTATCCTTCCTATTCTGGTGTTCAGTCATTCGTAGGTTATTTCTCTTGGTAGAGTCCCACATGATTTTTAAGATTTCTTCATTTTTTTAATTCTTTTATCTGATTTTTCCTCAAATATATTAGTGCCAAGTGATTTATCTTCAAGTTCAGAAATTCTGCCTTCAACTTGCTTGATTCTGCTCCTCTGACTTTCCATTAAGTTGTCTACTTCAGTAATTTTATTGTTAATTTTCTGATTTCTGTCTATGAATTTTTCCATTTTTTTAATTTTTTCATTATATTCCTGAATACTCTTTTTAATTTCTTCAATTGCATTATCTGTGTGTTCCTTGGCTTCTTCTGCATATTGCCTCATTTCCTTCCTGATGTCTTGAACTGTTCTGTATATTAATCTTTAGTATTCTGCCTCAAGTAATTCCAGGAAGACTCTTTCTTCTAGAAGATCCCTGGGTTATTTGTTTTGAAAGTTTGTTGAGGCAATCATGCTGTTTCTTTATGTGACCTGATATTGACTGTTGTCTCTGATCCATTTATAAGTTATTGTATTAGGTTATTTTATGTTTGCTTACTGTTTTGTAGCTTCTTGCTTTGTTTTCTTTTGATATGCCCAAATGGGTTGCTTGAGTGAGCTATCTTGATTATTTTCACCTTTGGAGACCTGATGTCCTGTCCGCAGATGGCTAGAGCTGTTATCAGGTCTATCAGTCTAGGAGTCCGTTCACTTTTCTTGTATGACTTTAGCTCAGGTGTCCAGGTAGCTGATCATCAAGTGTGTGGTACAGGCTCTGTCCTACAGTCTTAGAGGGGAGGGTGACTGGTGTAGGTACTGGTATCTGATTCAGGAGGGGTCACGCTCTGAACAAGGCAGGGTCCTGAGAATTGTCCCCCATGTGTCTCTGCAGAAAGTGTGTCCCTGATCCCTAGAGTGTGTGGGTGGGTGGGTTCTGCAGATGGACCATGGGCATCCAATGTTTTTGGTTGTAAGGACTAGGAGATACCAGTTATCCTAGGACCCCTGTTGTGGGTAGCTGGGTGACCTGAGTGAACCTACCAGTCCTTAGGCCCCTGGTGTGAGTAGATGAGGACCTTGTTTAATAGGCAAAGCAATGTCAAACATCAAACACCTAACTCTCCTCCGCACAGCTGAAATGGTTGCAGTCTGCCAACAAGGGCCTATTCTCCTGAAATAGGCCCACACAGGTCCATGCAGAGAGGAAAGTTACTCAAAGTCCGTGGACCATTTATGCCCAGACAGGAGCCACTTCTGTCCTGAGCTTTCCTGGTTAGTGGATCTGGCAAATTATGTTTCCCCCCAACCACAGTTTTTTTCCTTCTCCAAGGGTGGGAGGATGGCTCTAGGTGCTCGACAGGCCCTATCTCAGGCCCAGGGAATTCAGCCACAGAAGCTGGCTTGGGGATGGGGGGAGGGGGCACAGTAAAATACACGCAAGCACTTAGCTTTTGCAGAGAGCGCTGTTCTTCTCTGGTTCCGGGGGTGTGAGTAGGCTGTGTGGCTGGCTGCTTCTCCCTGAGGAAACTGCAGCTGAATGCTAGTACCAGTCTGCCACTGCTGCTCTGGGAATGGTGCCTGAGGGCTCCCCGTGATTCAAGTCCAGTAACTCTTCTCTGCTTCTGAATGGTCTCTTCCTCCCTCTGCCTCTCAGTTCATTTTCTAAATTTGCCTTTGATGCTCAGGGCTCCTAGCTCGTCATAAATATACTCATTTCACTTGTTTTTTTTTGGGGGGGGTCTTTGTTGTAAAGAGGGCTCTCCAGAAGTGTCTGTCTGGTCTGCCATCTTGGCTCCTCCTCGACACTTTTTATTTTTAGTGATAGAAAAGGCAATCTCAAAAATGGGTGTACTTAGCACAACTTAGTCAGTTTAAATAGACACAAAGAAGTACATGAGAAAAAGGTAGATATGTCGATGGCACTGGGTATGGATGCATATAAGTGTATGGTAAGGCATATGGAAGTAAATGCATGTGCATGTATACGTGAGTCTGTAGGCATATGAGGAGCCCTGGTGGTACAGTGGTTAAGAGTTCAGCTGTTAACCAAAAGGTTGGCAGTTCAAATCCACCAGCCGCTCCTTGGAAACCCTACAGGGCATTTCTACTCTGTCCTATAGGGTCACTATGAGTCAAAATAGACTTGATGGTAACAAGTTTGGTTTGGTTTTTGTCGGCATTTGTATATACACATTTGTGTGTGCTACATATGTATCCACATGTAGGGTAATGCTATTCAGCTATATGCATCCCCTCCCTAATGGAATCAGCTTTGCTCTTCCCTCAAGCATGCTGGGGATGAATTTGGGACAGACTTGGGCTAAGGTACAAGTCTGGGAGTGGCATGACAGGGTCAGCGGCCAAGGCTGAGGAATGCCTTAGCAACCAGAAGGAAAACGTCTGACCCTGGACGTGAAGTCCCAGAGAACACTGACTGCCCAAGGACATGGGAGAGAACAATGAGCCTGGATCCCAGCTGAAATGATATATAGGCTAGTGTTCCCTGCTAGGTGGTTGAGGAAAATACTGTAGCCGGCCGCCACTGGAGAAAGCAGCTGCTTGCCTGTGTAAGTAAGTTTCCCTGAATAAACATATGAATCTGGAAAGGGCTACGTGTCAGTTCTTCAGATTATCTACCAGGATGCACAGTGCAGATCTTCCTTTGCTGGGGCCGTCCCTCGACACACCTATATAACAAACCACATAGAGGCACAGTTATGGAGGCTTCCTAAGCGTATCCAAACAACTTCCAGGATCAGTTTACTGGGTTAAAAGGCTTGGGACCATAGTCTTGGGGGACAATTTAGTCAATTTGCATAACATAGTTCACAAAGATAATGCTCTGCATCCTAGTTTGGTGAGTAGCATCTGAGGTCTTGAAAACCTGACTGTGACCACCTAAGATACAACTATTGGTCTCTACTTGTATGGAGCAAAAGAGAATGAAGGAAAATGAAGGCTCAAGGAAGAAACTAGACCACAGGACTAATAACCCACATGAACCACAGCCTCTTCTAACTTGAGACCAGAACTGGTTGGTGTTCGGCTACCACTACCGACCGTTCTAATCAGGGACACAATAGAAGGTCCTGAATAGAATGAGAAAAAAAATGTAGAACAAAACTTAGATTCCTAAAAGATGCCAGACCTACTGGACCGACAGAAACTAGAGGAACCTCCAAGACTACCATCCTAAGATACCCTTTGAACTTGGAATTGAAGCTATTTCTGCAGGTCATCTTTCAGCCAAATAGTAGCTTGGCTTATAAAATGAACAGTATCACCCATAAGTAATGTACTTCCTTAAACAATTAAATACACGAGACCAAATGGTCAACATTTACCCAAAAGGAAAGATTTTTAGAAGGAAAGGAGGGGAAGGGGAAGCTAGATCATTGGAAACAGAGCAAACAGTATGGAAATAATGAGAATGCTAGCACATAGAAAAAAAATTAACCAATGACATGGAACAATTTGTATAAAAATTGTTAGAGGGGTACTTCTTTTACAGTGTAAGCTTTAACCTAAAACACAATAAATTAAAAAAAAATAATGATGTGAACATAAGGGTTTGGTGGCAGAAATCACCAGAGCCTGAATTGCAAAAAGATTCTTGACATAAAAGCCCAAAGAAGAAGAGATGTGTGAGTGGCATATCACCCTAGAGATAAGCATTGATTTCTGCAAGTGACAAAACAATCCACCACATATGCAAACTAGTTTAGAGGCTGCTGTACAATAATCAGTGTCAAATTCCAAGAAACGAAAGTCTCATAAATTCTAAATATACAAGAGAGTGGTGAGCAACATGGATACAGTGATGATAGTTTGTGGTGCAGGTGGATGGCAAAAGTCATTTTTAGTGCAGGCATATTCAGGATTACTGTTTATTATGGGTTATTGTTGAGGGAATCAGTCACAAAACCTCTATTTTCCAATGAATTAATTTTAAATTGCCGTCACTTGCATCTAGAGTAAAGATTAATTGCTCAGAACAAATAATGCATCTGATTTTAAATTCGTTACAAAATGAAAACTACGTTTTTATTAACCATTTTTTATATATAAACAAGTAGTTTCTCTACTTCTTCTCAGGCTGAGGAAATAAGTAAATAAAGGAACAAGAGGAAGAGAAGATTAGGAAGTTACAGTTTTGTGATAGTGTGGAGCTAAACAGTACCTTTCCTAGAACGTTCCTACTTACCTCCCATTTGATTTTTTGGGTAGGAGTGGAGCTGAAAGGAAGGGTTCTCTCCTTCTCCTATCCTTATGATTATACATAATATACTTATACCTTGAGAACATGGCCAAGGTATTCAAATTTTACATGAAATATTCTTTAATGTAAAGAATTACATTTCAATGTAAAATAAAATGTGTTTTTCTAAATATTGTATTTATTTAGAAACATATCAATATATATTAAAAAAATAGTTATTTAAATTGTGGACAATTTCATTCAGAAAATAAATAAAGCTGTTATAAATTAAATGTAAACATTCAAGTTTAACATTAGTAGAAATGGATCATGTTTGGGCTACATTCTGAAATCTACATATTTGAAAAAAGAACAGTCTTTTCCTTTATTCAACACACTTAGTAAAATAGTAACTATCTTCCAGGCATCATGGTTCTACTAGAGGATCTTAAATGTAAGAGGTATGAAGCCTTCTGAATAAAAGATTGTAGCTAGAGATCCTTCTCTAGAAGAATTCATTTTGCCCAATACTTTGAGTTACTTGGCACTCCAAGCCCCTTAAAACATGTTCAAGGTCCCCCTCTAAGTTGGCTACTGGTTAAGCGTGCCTCTGTAAGAACATGTACATCTGAAACATACACAGACGATGCATGGCAACCCTTCATTTTTTTATACAGAAATGGTATATGATGTAGATGGTTCCTAACAGAGTTTTCCTCGGCAGTATCCAGCCACCACAACAATGCAAAGATACATCAGTGACAAAGTAGGTTCATAAGCAAAAGCTCAGCTTATTACGAATGGAATGTACCTTCATAAGCAGAGATTTAACTTACTAGAAAGCCAGCAGCTTCTTCCATATATGGAGGAGCCATGACAGGCATTGAGATCACTGTGACAATGAGTGAGGAGATTAGAAATGACTAAAGATAGAATGGGATCTACAAGAGAGGCCACATGCAGGAGAGACACCTAATCAGGCTCCCGGTGAAGCAGGAGAGAGCCAGGATCCAAAAAGACTGGAAGCTCCACTTTGGTTCTGATTTGGGCACCACCTCCAGCGATTATGGACACACACTTTGAGACTCTGTAGTTATAGATACCAGAAGGGAGCCTTGTCGAGGGGCTGTGTCACATCGAAGTGGCACATGCAACATAGGCATCATCCACGTTCAAACAGTTGGCTGAGAGGGAAGAAAAATTGGAAGTAGTGGTCAGTGATGCAAGCTGTTAGGCCATGCCAATGAAGGGTGCAGTTATCCCACTTTTTGGAGCCAGGGTCATTGCAACCACAAAAGGATTCTAAAGGGGGAGAAGAAGTAATGAGATAATTGGGGATTCAGTGAGTTTAGGCTAAAGGCACTGGGGCAATAAGTCTTTGATATAATTTTGAACCTATTTACTAGTGTACCTTTTTAGTCTTAGATCAGATGTCTTCATTAGCGCTTTGTAACTTAGACTAAATATCCAAAGAAGGTGCTGTTTATTGGAGATATATATTATTAATATTTTTTAAATGATAATGCTAATTCCCCAAGTGGTGTCAAGTTGTTCCTAGGCCACTGCAATAGAGGAAAAAAGTTTATAGAACTATATTTTAATACTTATCTGTTTAATTTAAATTTAATTTAAATGATGCTAACATTATTTTCTCTTAGATTAATTCTGGCAATGAGGATATTGTGCAGATAAGTAACTGACATAATAAAAGTTTGCAGTTCTCCAGGGAATAACAGTTCCTGGTCTTTACAGTGACAATTAAAATAAATAAAGCATTGTTGAATGACTAAAACCTAAACTGATGTTCATATAGGAAATATTCTAGAGATTATATGCTGTTTTATATTAAAATATTTATGTATAAGGGTAATGCAAATGTAGAGAAAAATAACAGGTCTTCAGAGATGCATATCTTGATTTTACACGAGTCTCACATTCACTAACTGAATAGTTTAGGTTAGTATTTTAATATTTTTTAATCTCAATTATGTCATAAATGGGAAATAGCACTCTACAAATTAAATAGAACAAACTTGATCAAATAGTACTTTGGGGGACATGAGATTCTCAATACTTTACTTACTTTATATTGTTTTTACTTAGGCTAATCACATAACTATAAGTAATCAACATTTTAGATTGAGGCATATATCTGTTGATCTGCCCTTAGCCATTTCCTCTACTTTGACTGAACTCAGCTACTTTTGGTGGGAGAAAGTGTTAGGGAGAGTAATCAAGGTATAACTTTACTATATATGCAAGTAACCCAATCCAATTTAAACAAACAACAAAAACAAAACAAAAAAACATAAGAATGAACTATACCACTTTCCAGTCCATGATTGTTTTCCAGTTACATATCACCAGGACAGAAAGTAGATTTGAAGACATCTTAGTTTGTTTATATAGATGTGACAACAGATCAAAAAAGGTCTGTGGAACCCAGGAAGTACTTGCACTTCTTCTTAAAACATTTTTTTTTTTTTTTTACAATGCAAACCTTTGTCTCATATTCTAATTTTGTCCACTGGACCAACTCCTTCCATACCCTTTATCTGACCTTTGTTCAAGGACAGATGGGCTCTACCAGATGTTGTCTAATACTAATTACAATTTTATGTTATGTGGTTGTTGCACATTATAAGGTCAGTAATATGAGGAGCAGAACATGTACTCAAGGACATGTACTCACTGGAAGTGTTGTCTGTATAATTTCTTCTTAGAGAGATACCCCATCACATATGTGTGTGCATAAAATACACCTAATGCTTCTTTTTTAAGTGGAGAAGTTTTTGTTTCATTGCCATTCTATAAAAGGTACAAATAGAGATCTTTTAGCTATACTATGTGTCTTAGTTATCTAGTGCTTCTATAACAGAAATACCACAAGTGGATAGCTTTAACAAACAGAAATTTATTCTCTCACAGCCTAGGAGGCTAGAAGTCTGAATTCAGGGTACCAGCTTCAAGGGAATGTTTTCTTTCTCTGTTGGCTCTGGGTGAAAGTCCTTGTCATCAATCTTCCCTGTTGAGGAGCTTCTGAGCACAGAGACCTTGGATCCAAGCACATGGTATTCTCCTGGCTCTTGTTTCTTGGTGGTATGAGGTCCCCATGTTTCTCTACTCGTTTCTCTCTTATATCTCAAAAGAGATTGGCTTAAGGCACAACCTAATCTTGTAGATTCAGTTCTGCCTCATTAACATAACTGCTGCTAGTTCCACCTCATTAACATCATAGAGGTAAGATTTACAATGCATAGAAAAATTTAATCAGATGGCGAAATGGTGGACAACCACACAATAATGGGAATCATGGACTAACCAAGTTTATACACATTTTGGCAGGGGGACACAATTGAATCCATAACGTTCCACCCTTAAAAAAAAAAAAAAACCCAGTGCCTTAAAAAAAAAAAAAAAAACTTAGGCCCCCAAAATTCACATCCTTGACACATTTAAAACACATTCACCCCATCATATCATAACAAAAGCTTTAAATCAACTAAAAGTACAAAATCCAAAAATTCCTCTTCATCTATGAAATCTAGAATACAAGTTATCTGCTTCCAAGGTACAGTGGTGGAACTGGCACAAGGTAGACCTTTCCATAACGTGGGAGAAATTGGAGGGAAAGAAGGGATAACAGTTTTCAACAAGTTAGCAGAACACTTACGTTAGCCCTCAAGGCTTGAAAATACTCTTCTGTTCTCTGAGACCATTTACACAGTGGCCCTGTCCTCCAGTCTCTAGGTTTGGCCACACTGTCTGGATTCTGAGTGGAGGCCCCCTCAGCCCCGGGCTTCAGTTCTGCCTTCCAGGCCCACTGGAACAGCAACTCTACTCCCTCAAATTTGGGCAGTCACATTCTCCTAGTCCATCTGAGTAGCAACTCCACTCTTTGAGATCCCAAAGGTAGTGGCCCTACTGTCTGAGACTGAAGTAGCTCTGATTCCTGTGTTTCTTGTCTCTTCAGCTTCTGCTTCCTGGTTCCTTGGCCTCTTGGCCCCTTGGGCCTCACTTGGGCCTCACTTGGGCCTCACTGCCTCCGTTTAGCCTGCTGGAGCAAGTGTTCCAAAACTCTTTATCTCCACCGATAAGTGCCTGGAGGCAGCCCACTCCAACAGTAAACTTCAGCTGGAAGGCACTCAGCTTTCCTACTCTGTGGGTCGGCAACCCTAGCTCCACCAAAAAGTACTCGGAGACAGTCCACTCCACCACTATGGAGTTCATTTTGCCTAAGGAAATATATTTATCATAGGATTATTAACTGAGTTATATCCAAAAGTCATTATTTTGGAAACTTTACTATATTCCATTACTTTTGGACAGCCTGAGTAGGACAAATCAGCAAGTATGTAGTATATTTTCATTTTTCTCCATATTATTAAAGTGCAATGAGCACCTTTATGTATTCACTTTTGTTTGCCGTCTAGAATATTTTATTTAAAAAAATAATTACTGAAGCAGTATTAATGGACTAGAGTATATAAACACTTTTATTGGTCTATGTAAATATTCTGTCAAACTAACTTTGGAATTTTTCAGTGTTTATTTTATGCTTCATTTTAAAAGTCATTTATTTGGAAATAATTTAAGCTTGCAGAAGAGTTGCAAGGATAGTACAAACATCCTTTAACCACATTCACCAAATTTTAATATTTTACCAAATTTACATAGTCATTCTCTCTAGGCAGACAGATAGATGTATATTTATGGTATATATTAGGTAATAAAATATACATACTTTTTATTATTTTTAATGTGTATGTTGCATACATCATGCCTCTTAATATTTCAGCATATGTTTCCTAATATATTCCCTTTTAAAACCACGGTTATTAAAGTTAGCTATTAAATTCAGGAAATTTAATATTGATATACTTTTACCTGTAGTCAAAATTTGAATTTCTTGAAATTGTCCCAATAATATTTTTTATGACATGTTTCCATCTGATACAGGATCCAGTTCAGGATTATATATTGCATTTACTTTTCATGCCTCTTTAAGCTTCTTAAACTTAGGGCAGTTTTTGAGCCTTCTATTGTCTTTCATAATATTGATGTTTTTGAATAGTAGAGCTCATTTATTTTGTAAAATGTCTCTCAAATTAAGTTTGTTTGAGGTTTGTCATGATTAGATTCAGATAATGGGCCCTCACTGGGATACTGAAAAGACATAGCCTGCCCTTCTCCTTCTACCCAGAAGAACATGGTATCCTTTCATGCCTTTACTGATGATACTATACTTGATAACCTATTCAATGACAATATAGTTTTTTTATTGTGTATTTACTATTTTTCATATTACAAAAAATATGCAATCTGTATTGAGATGCTTTGAGACTACACAATATCTCAGTTCTATCAAATTGAACTATCTATGTCAAATTTAGCAACTACTGATGATTCTTGAATGGTTAATCCAGTCTATAATGGTATCAAAAGTGATGTCAGTGCTAAGAATTCTCTGTAAGGAAAAAAAAATAACTCTCTCTTTTCCAGTATTTATTTTTTTTGTGTTTTTTTTTTTTTTATAAATATAGACCTGTATGTTCCATTTTAATCAATGGTATGCACTCCATTAGTTTTCTTTTTATTTTGCTGCTCCATTTTTCTCAGATTTGGCCCTTGGGAGCATATTGAAGTGTTATTTTGACTTATCTCCATCATTTTTGATCACTTCCTGACTTGGTGGCACAACCGGATGTTCTAGGGTCATCTTGTATCTTCCCTGTCTCAGTCTTGGAATTAGAATTTCTCCAAGGATATCTGGTTCTTTTTAGAGGGGAATGATATTTAGAGACAAATATCTGGACCGTAATGGGGCTTATTGTTATTGAATAATGACTGCTTCTAGGTCTTTCCCATGCCAGAGCTAGAAATTTTATATGTATACATATATGCGTGCATATGAATGTGTCAGAAATCAGAAGTTGGCACTAATACTTCCAAGTACAATCCAACATCCACAGGCTACTACCTTGCTTTCCCCTATTCCACACTTGTGTATTCCAGAGTGAGAAACGTGGCTCCCTAGGACACCTGTATATTGGCTCATTTGCTCAACCCTACAGAACACAGCAATAGTTTCCTGGATGCTTCCTCCACACCACATGGAAAGACAAACTTCCCAAAAAAATGCAAAGTCCTCTTTTCCTACAACCTTCCTCTGGACTAAGGGTATAGAGTCAAAGTACAGTCTTCCTAAATTACTTGGATAACACTATCTTTACCCTTCAGTGTAGTTTTCTTAGAAATACAAACAATGTTTATTTGTGTCTGCACTCAATTTTAGTTTTTCCCCAATCTTGCTGATTTAACTTCATTTCTTAGTATGTAGAACAATAATAAGTTTCCGAAAGTCAAAAGTGTATCAAAAACTATTTTCAGAAAAGTGTCGCTCCTTCCCCAATTCCTGTCACACTCTACTAACCCTCTCTTCCTTGTAGGTAAGCAATGATTTATCCTTCATGTTTTTCTTCTACAAAAATATCAAATTCATGTATGTTTTGTTACATGCCTTCTTACTTAGGTAATATATGGCATACTACATGTTGTTTTGCATTTTTCAAATAACCTGCAACTCTTTCCATGTCCATTCTCGAGGTCTTCCTTATTCTTTTTATAGCTGCATAGTACTTCAAGGCATGCATGCATTGTTATAGCTTATTAAGCCAATCTTCTATGTTTGGGCTTTTAGGGAATTATCAACATTTTGCAAATAAAATATTATTAAAATGAATAAATGTATGTATATACATTTTCATATTATTTAAAAGTATATAAAAAAAACCTGTACATATACTCAGGGCAAATTCCTAGAACAGGAATTGATAGGGTCATAGGGTAAATGTATGTATTATTTTGTTCATATTGCCAAATTAACCTCCACAGGGGTATTACCATCTTACACCCTGACCAGTATTATAAGATAGTAATATATAATTTCCACACAATCGTGTCAAAAGAGTACATTGTCAAGTTTTAAAATTTTGCCTATCTCCCTTTTATATCCCTTCTTTTTCTTTTCTTTTCTTAGTTATCCCTGTATAATTATTTTTCTATATAAACATCAATAATCAAATTGTCTATCTCCAGAAAAACATGTTGGTACAGGTATTGGGATCACGTCGAAGTTTTAAATTAGTTGATTTTGAGATATAAAAGGCATGCCTTTTCATTTGTTCAAATCCACTTTCTTTTTGAGTATACTTTTCTTTTTTATTGAAAGGAAGCACTCTTTTAGACAGCTCAACAACTGTAGTCCTTCCGTCCCCACAGCTAGCAGTCTTAGGCTTCAGGACAAGCAACAGCCCACCCTGAAGCCTAACATTCTGTCTAGCGAATTCACAAGGGGAAAATGATAATATTGCAATGGTGCACAGGTGTCTAACTATGAACCTCCTTGGGTTGTCAGGCCATAAAACCTGCAATTGTGCTTAAGTGAAGTAAGTCACATAGTCTCTGGAGTATAAAACCGAGTGGGGGACAGACTTGCTGGTTTCTCTTCTACGGTGAAAAGCGGGGCACACATGGAATAGTTTCCATCCCACCCAGACAGCCTTCTGAGCCCAGGGGGACTGGCTCACCATGAATCTGTTCCTGTTGTTTACTGTCCACTTTCTGTGAGTAATCAAACAGCTTTCACTTTATGAACACTGTGTAAGTGTCTCCTGCTTGTGACTAACCAGACTGGATGGCTATAACACCATGGAGTACTGATTGGGGTCCTCATCCTAATAGTCTTGTGGCTGCTTGGGATCTTTGGACCATCTCTGATACAACCTGCATGTATAACACATTTATTATGTAGGTTTGTTCTTTTTTAGTTTCTTGTTAAATTTATTCATAATTGGTTGTTATATGGAGGATATTGATAATTGTATGCTAATTTTATTTCCTTCTATCTTACTGAATAAATTTATTGAATTGCTTCTATTGTTTATTATTTAGGGTTTCCCAAATATATTATCATGTCATCTACAAAAAAAGATACACTTTCATTTATTTTTAAAATTTATGCCTCTAATTTTTTCTCAGTACGGAATTAAATAGGAATGAGGCTAGTGAAACATACTTGCCTTATTCTGACCTTAATAAATGGAGTTTTCATGTTTAGTAAGATGCTGTTTAGGAAAGGAACACACACACACACACACAGAGCACCCTTGAGTGGTGCAGACACTCAGCTACTAACCCGAACATTGGCGATTGGAGTCTACCCAGAGGTGCCACAGAAGACAAACCTGGTAATCAACTTCTGAAAGATCAGCCTTTAAAAACTTTATGGAGAACAGTTCTATTCTGATACCCATCGGATTGCCATGAATTGGAATTGACTTAATGGAACTTTTTCTTTTTTTAATTATACACACCTAAATGTTTTAATGTTATGTTAATATATATGTTATGGTATATGTGTTATTTTATGTATACACACACAGACATATATGTTAAGGAAATATCTATTTCTCTATTCTTGAGTATTTCTTAAGAAAATTTGTTGAATTTTGTCAAAGACTTTTTCGCATCTATAATGAAAACCATATGATTTTTTTTAAGATTTTTAAATTTGTTTTGCATTATACATAAAGATTTTCTAATACAGTAACTTTCTTGAATTACTTTTATAAACTCCACTTGATCAGAATGTATTATTTTCTTAATATCCAACTAGGATGTGTTCATGATATTTTATCGAGAATTAGAATTTTTGTACCAATATTCATGAGAGTTATTTGAACGTCATTTCCTTTTTATGGTGCTAACCTTATGAGGTTTAGCTATCAGCTTCGTATTTGATGTTAAAAAAAAAAAAAACACTTTAAAATTTTTGTTTATTTTCTATGCTCCAAAACAATTATGTAGCATCAAAACTATCTGCTTCCATTTTGTTGTTAGGCGCTGTTGAGACAGTTCTGACTCATAAAAACCCTATATCCAACAGAACAAAACACTGCCTGGTCCTGAGCCATCCTCACAATCATTGTTATGCTTCAGCCCATTGTTGCAACCACTGTCTCAATCCATCTCATTGAGGGTCTTCCTCTTTTTTGCTGACCTTCTACTTTATCAAGCATGGTGTCTTTCTCCAGGGACTGGTCTTTCCTGATAGTATGTCTAAGGTATGTGAGACAAAGCCTCGCCATCCTTGCTTCTAAGGAGCATTCTGGCTGTACTTCTTCCAAGACAGATTTGTTCCTTCTTCTGGCAGTCCATGGTATAGTCAATATTTTTTGTCAACACCATAATCCAAAGATGTCAATTCTTCTTTGGTTTTCCTTATTCATTGTCCAGCTTTCACATGCATATGAGATGATAACACCATGGCACGGATCAGATGCACCTTAGACATCAAAGGAACATCTGTTTCCATGGTTTGGTAAAATTCCCCTGTGAAACCAACTGGAGCTCCTTTCTTGATTATTTTTTTTTTCAGTGAAAATCGTTTAAACTATCTTTACAGGAATCAGTTTTGGTAGGCCACATTTTCCTAAGATATTTTTCATTTCATGAAAGTTTTCAAATTTATTTGTACAGAAATGTGCAAAATAATCTCGTTTTTGTTTAACTTAAATTTTTCTATATTGATAATTATCTTCTTTTCATTTCAAATATTTATATTGTGTTCTGTCCTGCCTTTTTATTAAATTAAATAATTATTTATTAATGTTTTTCTAATTACATTTTTAATTTATTATTTTCATATACTGATTTTTTGCATTCTCTACCTCATTACCCATTGCCATTGAGTCGATTCTAACTCATAATGACCCTATAGGACAGAGTAGAACTGCCCCCATAGTGTTTCCAAGGAGTGGCTGGTAGATTCGAACTGTCAACCTCTTTCCTCTTAACCACAGCGTAGGTCTTAAGTACTGCACCACCACTACTCTCTCTACCTTATTAGTTTCTATTATTTTGTTCTTTGTGCTTTCTTTTGGTTTGTTTTGTTCATTTTTGAATCCTTTTCATTGGAAATTTAATTCATTTATTATTATTTTTAATTACTATAAGTTTCAAAGTTATGACTTTTTATCTGATCACTACTTTAAATCTCTCTCTTCATACAGCATGTTAGCATTTTGATATCACTGTATTTTAGAAGTTCTGTTATTTCTGTTTGTACTTAACCTTTCGTCCAAGGATTCTTCATTAAGGTTTTTTTTTTTCCATTTATTCCTTGGTGAAAAAGCCTTTTAATTTTTTTTAATTTTCAATTTTATTGACTTTTAAGAATATTATATGCAATATTTCAATCTCATGAAATGCATTGATTATTCTTCAAGATCTAACATATATTCAATTTTGTGACCATTTCATGTGTATCTGATAAGAAAAAAGACTTTTTTTCATTGTGTTAATCTATTCTGAAATATTTTTTGATCTCCAAAATTATACTAATTCCTTTTTGGGGGCTCTAAGGATACTCGAGGGCACTGGGTAAGGATATAGAAAAAAAATTAAAAAATAAAATTCATTTACTGATGGAACTTTTTTTTTTAGTAAGAAGTTATAGAAAATGCTCATTAAGAGGAAAGAAGCTATAGAAAAATCAGTCGATTTTAGGGAGGTGGAGAGTGGCGTATGTAAGCTAGTCAGGGAAAGAGTCTATGTTTATCTAGTATTTGAATAGTTAATATGAATTTTAAAAAAAAAACTTGAAGAAGTGAGGGGCCAAGTCATGGGAATATTTGGAAGGAGAGCATCCCAGGTGGAGGTACAAGAACATGTAAAGTTCTTAACAAGAGAATGTGCCCTTTTGAGAAACAAAAGCTTCTGTTGTAGTCATTGGAATGGATAAAAGGAAAAGTCGTTGGAGATGAGACTGGAGAGGTAGCAAAGGAACTGTATAAATTAAGATGTATGTTACAACAAAGAGAACAAAAATACAGATGCTCGAACAGGGTGAAAGTTTATTTTTCTTTCACCTAACAGTCCAGACATAGGTGAGTGTTTCAGGGTGGCTAAACAAAAAGAAAACAACAACATTGACATTGCCAGACAGTGACTCCACAAGACCTAGACATCTCTTAATCACAAGTTCATCCGAGACCCAGATTCCTTCTATATTGTTGCTCTCATTTCAGATGAAATCAAGGTCAACAGTGCCAAGTCTACGTTCCAATGTTTTAGCCTAAAGAGAAAGGAGAAAGAGAATAACTAGTGTACAAGTAATGTCATTTCTAAAGGCCATGACCTGAAATTTTAATTGCATAGCCACTCCTAGCTGCAAGGGAAGCTAGGAAATAAAACCTCATGATGGGTTGTCCAAGTGCCCAGACGAATCTTCTGGATTCTACCACTAAAAGGGAGCAATGGAAGGGGAACCTTGGCGAGAAAACTAAGATTCTGGCAGAGGTCCTGATCTTTTCTTTTTTTGTAGGCCCTGGTAAGAACTGTGTCTTACACACTGAATTAAATGGGAAACCATTAGAAGAACCAAGGAATAATAGCCTTTGATTTTATATAAAAGGATTACTTCTTTACAGTGTTAAAATAACACTAATTTATTTGTGAGAGTTCCTTTTATATACAACATGCAATTTTATATAATTGGATCTGTTTCAAGGACACCTTTTCTGCCCATCACTCTATTATTAGTTGTATAGTTTTCACTTTTAATTATTGTAGTTCTATACAGAGAGGTGGTCTAATTTAGCAGGTAACAGAATGGATTCTAGAGCAGATTATCCATATTTAAATCTCAGATAAATTCATTTCTTGTGTGAGACTTCCCCATATGTCAATTTATTCTGTCTCAAAGATTTTTGTGAAGACTAAATGAGTTAATATATATTTAGTACTTAAACAGTTCCTGGCACATAGTAAGACTTCAAAAACTGGTAGAAGTTAAAGTTTTATCCTAGCCTATTTTGATTTCATCAATTTATTTTCTTTATAAATCAGATTATAAAATTTTTCACTTAACTTCTTATGGTTAAAACTTCTTTATATTACTGTCAAATTATAATTTTAAGAGCTATGTACACTGTATAGTCATGCATCATTAACGTTCAAGATACGTTCTGTGAATCAGGATGTTATGTGATTTGGGCGTTGTGCAAATACCATATTATATACTTAGCAAAGCTAAACGGCTACTGTTGCTATCACTAGCACTGGTTTTGCTGTGTTTGGGAGCCATGATGCACTTCACAGGAATATTTACAAAAGAAAATTAAACCAGGAGATAATGTTACAACACTCAAGAGACATGTGATACATGAAATTGGAGGCTGCTGCCTAGGAGTGGAAGCATACACTGTTATACAGTAAACATTTTACTTGTAATTCGGAAAAGTTCACATTTAAATAATGATAGAAAGTACAGTACATAATAAATGCCTATGTTATGTAAGCCAGTAACATAGGCATTTGTTGTGACTATCAAGACTTACGTATTATAGGTTATATACGTACTGTACCATTATATGCCTGGCAGCTCAATCACTTTGTATACAAGAGGCATGAGATACATATGTTGCATGCAGGAAGCTGTTGCATTTGCTACATCCAGTTATATCTATTATGTCTTGTTCTCTGATCAGGATTTCTGAGTTCTATTATAACCTTTGGGGACCACAGATTTATATGTGGTTGGACATTGCCCAAATGGATGTTATTTGGTGCATGACTGTATATGTTTATACAGATTTTTCAGGGGTTCCATAGCTTTTATGGACTTATCGAAATACAGAGCAAGCCACAAACCCATCAATATTTTATTTCAAATATTTTATGCTATACTTTCCTGCACATAACCCCACAGTGGACTGTGTTTTACAATAAAAACAGCTCTGTGTTCTCTTTGATGCTATTACCTTGAATTCAGTTTGGCCTGAAATTAAATAAATCAGCCAAGCGACAAAGCAACAAAAACTTTGATATGATTTTTGAGTGCCTGATAAAGTTTGTTATATCAAACTGCAGAAATTCTGCATTAATATATATTCTAGATGCTGAAATTTTTAAGACAAAACTACTTTCCCTTCTTATTCCCTATGTAAAGGCAAAACACAAGCCATGAACTCAAAAAAAAAAAAAAAGCAACATTAGATAATATATACTTTTTATTTCTTAGATTTATCATTGATTATTTCTGAAAGTATGCTTACGTTGACTTGTAGAGTATAGCTTTAGTCTACGTTCCCTCCATTTAGCACTGCACATAGATTCCCTGGGAAACATATTCTTCTTTATTGCTGCACTCAATCTCAGTTGATTGATACTTACTGATTGTTTCCTAGGGACTAGAAGGCAGCCCCAAGAGAGAAATGCACTCGTGATTTAAACCCTTATACCACATCGTTAAGACCATCACTACTTTCCTTGACTGATTGAATGACTAGGCAAATGAAACCATGATTGACCTCAGCACACTGAGCACTTTCAATGATGTGTTACCCATTTCAAGAATAATTTTTCTTTAAAATGAAGTGCTTGCCACAACACTTTCGTGATTACAACACGTCATTCTAATTATACAAAATACCCTTGCTGTTACAAACTTTCTCCCCATAACATAGCAACATTCTTAGCACAAAATAAATGAATTCAATGAATGTGGTGCTTGCACACTTCACACTCCATCCCTCCAATTTGTGCACAAAATATATTGCAGGAAATAAGATGCTTATCTGGTAATTTTCTCTTCAGATGGTTCAGCCAATCTATACAAACTTTTTATCTTTTCTTGTTTTCTGCATTTTGTTGTTCTTGTTGTCATTGTTGAATTTTGGGGGAATATTTACATCTCACTCAGTCCTTTTATACTTTAAGTAACTCTTTTTCTTTTTTTTTCTATTTCTAAGGAGGCAAAAATGAAGCCCAGTACAAGACAAGATTCCAAGGTCCCTCGGATGAATTCTTCTGGATTTTTAAATGCAACAATCCAGCTAGCTCTCCAAGAGGTGAGTGACCTGGGTAGAGCACTACAATGATTTTCCCTTTCTTCTCACTTGATGATGTGATTCTCCCAAGGCAAGTCAGAGGCTATGGGTTCCTCAAAGGGTGTTAGGAGGAGGGGAATAGCCCTATGGGTTGTACATTCTTGCCTTTCTCTTACCAGCTTGAACAGTATTTATTAAATGTGATGAAGTACAATGCAAGGAGTAAGTCAATATTTGACTGACAGAGTTTTTGCACTGCATTGGTTTTTTACACAATCATGAAAATCAGAGTGTCAGATGGAGCCTGGATGTTCCTCAAAGTCCTGTGGTACTATGTCCTGAAACAGGCACTGTTCTCTGAGGGATGATTTGCTTGCTTACTCTGTCAAACCTGAACGCACAAATCTCGGCAGGAAATCTCAGTTGAGTCCGACCTTTTAAGGCCTCTCAACAACTAGAGATCCTTTTTCTTCCTTAGGAATTTCATAAATGAGATACAAAAGGACATTGTTGTTGTTTTAGATGCTGTGGAACTGGCTCTCACTCATGCCTCATTCTGTGCCATCTTCGTGATTGTTAATGTGACCTAGTTCATTGTTGGGCCACTGTGTATTTTGAGTGCTTTCCAACCTAGGGAGTTCAACTTCCAGTACTATATTGGACAATATTTTGTTGTGATCCATAGAATTTGTATTGCCTAATTTTCTGAAGTAGATTGCCAGAGCTGTCTGCCTAGTCTGTGTATGTCTAGAAGCTCTACTAAAACCTGTCCATCATGGGTGACTGTGCTCGTATTTGAAATATTGGTGGCGTAGCTTCCAACATCAAAGCAACACACAAGCCACCACAGTATGACGAACTGATGGAAGGGTGGTGGACAAAAGGGCATAGTTGAAAATGAATAAACTCCCATTACCTGAGTTATAAGAGTGAGTTCAACCAGTAAACAGTTAATTGCCTTGGAAGGGCAGAGGTTTAAAATTTGCCTGGTGTCAACAAAACGGTTTGCATGTTCAAGTTTAAAAAGAAGACTATATATTAAAAAAAAAAATAGGACACCTAAATAAAATATGTGATCACTGACTACAGCCCGCTGTGCATTAGGCACTTTCTATGCTCTTAATCCCCCACGTGTCTGCCATTTAGTCCTACTATGGGGGCTTGTGTATTGCTGTGATGCTGGAAGCTATGCCACCAGTATTCAGATACCAGCAGGGTTACCCATGAAGGGAAGGTTTCAACTGAGCTTCCAGGCTAAGACAGATGAGGAAGAAGGACCTGGCAGTCTGTTTCTGAAAATAATTAGCCGTGAAAACTTTATGAATAACAGAGGAACATTGTCTGATTTAGTGCTGGAAGATGAGGCCCCCAGGTTGGAAGGGACTCAACAACAGGGGAAGAGCTGCTTCCTCAAAGTAGAGTCGACCTTAATGATGTGGTTGAAATCGAGCTTTGGGACCTTCATTTGTTGATGTGGCATGACTCAAAATGAGAAGAAACAGCTACAAATATCCATTAATAATCAGAACCTGGAATGTATGAAGTATGAATCAAAGAAAATTGGAAATCATCAAAAATGAAATGGAACACATAAACATAGATATCCTAAGCATGAGTGAGCTCAGACGGATTGGTATTGGCCGTTTTGAATCAGACGATCATATAGTCTACCATGCCAGGAATGACAACTTGAAGAGGAATGGGGCTGCATTCATCGTCAAAAAAGAACATTTCAAGATCTATCCTGAAGTGCAACTCTGTCAGTGATAGGATAGATAATATCCATATGCCTACAAGGAAGATGAGTTAATATGACTATTAATCAAATTTACACAACAACCACTAATGCCAAAGATGAAGAAATTGGAGATTTTTATCAGTTTCTGTAGTCTGAAATTGATTGAACATGCAATCAGGATGCATTGATAATTACTGGTGATTGGAATGCGAGAGTTGGAAACAAAGAAGGACCGGTAGTTGGAAAATAATGGCTTTGGTGACAGAAACAATGCCGGAGATCGAATGATAGAATTTTGCAAGACCAACGACTTCTTCATTACAAATACCTTTTTTCACCAAAAAAAACCGTGGACCTCACCAGATGAATACACTGGAATCAAATCCACTATGTCTGTGGAAAGAGACGTGGAAAAGTTCAATATCATCATCAGTCAGAACAAAGCCAGGGCCGACTATGTAACAGACCATCAATTGCTCATATGCAAGCTCAAGCTGAAACTGAAGAAAATCAGAACAAGTCCATGAGAGCCAAAATACAACCTTGAGTATATCCCACCTGAATTTAGAGACCATTTCAAGAATAGTTTTGACGTGTTGAACACTAATAACAGAAGACCAGAGGAGTTGTGGAATGACATCAAGGACATCAAACATGAAGAAAGCAAGAGGTCATTGAAAAGACATGAAAGAAAGAAAAGACAAAGATGGATGTCAGAGGAGACTCTGAAACTTGCTTTCAAATATGGAACAGCTAAAGCAAAAGGAAGAAATGGTTAAAAAAAAAAAAGAGAGAACTGAACGGAAAATCTCAACGGACACCTCCAGAAGACAAAGTAAAATACTATAATGACATGTTCAAAAAGCTGGAGATGGAAAACCAAAAGGGAAGAACACACTCAGCATTTCTCAAGCTGAAAGAACTAGAGAAAAAATTCAAGCCTCGAGTTGCAATAGTGAAGGATTCTATGGGAAAATATTAAACGACACAGGAAGCATCAAAAAAAGATGGAAGGAGTTCACAGAGTCATTACACCAAAAGAATTAGTCGATGTTCAACCATTTCAAGAGGTAGCATATGATCAGGGACCTATGGTACTGAAGGAAAAAGTCCAAACTGCATTTGAAGGCATGGGCGAGAAACAAGGCTCCAGGAGTTGACAATATCAGTTGAGATGTTTCAACAAATGGGTGCAGCACCTGAAGTGCTCACTCATCTGTGCCAAGAAATTTGGAAGACAGCCACCTGGCCAATTGACTGGAAGAGGTCCATATTTATGTCTATTCCTAAGAAAGTGATCCAACCGAATGCAGAAATTTTTGAACAATATCACTAATAACACATGCAAGCAAAACTTTGCTGAAGATGACTCAAAAGCGGCTGCAGCAGTATATTGACAGGGAACAGTCAGAAATTCAGGCCGAATTCAGAAGAGGATGTGCAACCAAGGATATCATTGCTGATGTCAGATGGATCCTGGCTGAAAGCAGAGAATACCAGAAAGATGTTTACCTGTGTTTTATTGACTATGAACAAGCATTTGACTGTGTGGATCATAACAAATTATGGATAACACTGAGAAGAATGGGAATTCCAGAACACTTAATTGTGCTCATGAGGAACCTTTCTATAGATCAAGAGGCAGTTGTCTGGACAGAACAAGGGGATGCTGAGTGGTTTAAAGTCAGGAAAGGTGTGCATCAGGGTTGTATCTTTTCACCATACCTATTCAATCTGTATGCTGAGCAAATAATCCGAGAAGCTAGACTATATGAAGAAGAAGTGGCGTCAGGATTGGAGGAAGACTCATTAACAATCTGTGTTATGCAGATGCCACAACCTTGCTTGCTGCAAGTGAAGAGGACTTGAAGCACTTACTGATGAAGATCAAAGACCACAACCTTCAGTATGAATTGCGCCTCGACGTAAAGAAAACAAAAATCCTCACAGCTGGACCAACAGGCAACACTAGGGCAAACAGAGAAAAGACTGAAGTTGTCAAGGATTTCATTTTACTTGGATCCACAATCAACAGCCATGGAAACAGCAGTCAAGAAACCAAAATACGCATTGCATTGGGCAAATCTGCTGCAAAGGACCGCTTTAATGTGTCAAAAAACAAAGATGTCACCTTGAAGACTAAGGTGCGCCTGACCCAAGCCATGGTATTTTCAATTGCGTCATATTTATGTGAAAGCTGGATAATGAATAAGGAAGACCAAAGAAGAATTGATGCCTTTGATTTGTGGTGTAGGCGAAGAATATTGAATACACCATGGTCTGACAAAAGAATGAATAAATCCGTCTTAGAAGAAGTACATCCTAAATGCTCCTTAGAAGCAAGTATGGTTAGACTGTGTCTTACATACTTTGGACATGTTGTCAGGAGGGATCGGTCCCTGGAGAAGGACATCATGCTTGGTAAAGTACAGGGTCAGTGGAAAAGAGGCAGGCCCTCAACAAGATGGGTTGACACAGTGGCTACAACAATGGACCCAAGCACAACGATTGTAAGGATGGCGCAGGACAGGGCAGTGTTTCATTGTGTGGTACATAGTGTCGCTATAAGTGAGAACCGACTCAGTGGCACCTAACAACAACACACTCTTAATATGTAAAAATCAATTTGCAGAATCTCAGCAGTACGCATCCAACTCATCTAGTTATAATTACAATGTTAGTCTGCTGTTTGTTTTAAAATTTACTTCACCAAGTCATTGAAAACAACTTGACATGAATACTTACAGAAAATCCCTGTCCAGCATCCACACTGATTTTTTTTTATGGTGTCATTCTATAGACCATTGCCACCACTGCTCCTTTGCTAAGCCTGAGGAAGTCTGAGAGGCTGAGGCTGAGGAAATTATGAATTTCTATGATATTTTAATTCCAGGTCAGTTGTTGCAGCAGTATCTGTGTTATGTTTTCCTTAACTCATGTTATATATCTTTTAAATAAAACAGTTAATAAATCTTCCTTTCTAATGATAAACAAGTTTTACCATTGTTCTGTTCATATCTTATTCCTCTCATGTTAATGATGGCACATTATGTAAAGACTTTCTTCAAATCAGTATTGTTCATTAGGTTAAACGTTATTCTGCTCCACAATAGAGACTGTCAGAAGGAACGTGATTTCTGTAACAATTTAATAGCAAATTCGGGTCCTTCTGTTTTTGAAAAAGACACTTTTTAGTGCACTTAAAAAGAAACAAATGTCTAATTGAGGAAATATGATTTGAAACATTTAACACTACAAGCACCAGTATCATGCTAATGTGTATTTATTCCAAGCTATAAATTTCCAATTAATTTCAATCAGAGTGAGTTCCCTGTTTCATAACATGCATTTCGTGTAAAACTGGGTACTATTTTATATTCTTCTTGTAGTATCAGCAATGAAACAATGTCAGTCTTGCTTCTTTAAAGAAAGTGCTTTTAAAATATTAGGGAAAAAATCATCACTTAAATGAAGAATTCCTTCTTTTTAAAAATCATTAATTTTATTAGAACAACTCTTGTTTCAGTGGTAAACATGCTTGCAGCAAGAGAAAATTGCATGAAACAAGGTACAAAGTATTCTGTGAAAGCATATTTCACCCTAAATATTAGGACTGCTCCTTAACGTGTTATAGAATATTATCATGGAAGTTTCTAACCATGCAATAGGGAATGAAGTAAACAAAGAGTGGCAAAATGATGGAATGGAGGAAACACCATTTATATGAAGATTATAGAATAGAGCAACGTAAAAATATATATATATAAAAGTAGAATCTCTTACATTGTCCAAGCTTTCACGGTGAGATTAAAAACCAAAACAAAACAAGAAAGTAAAGACTTTAATTATATGGATGGTGTCATTGTGAATACTTTTTAAATCTGTCTGTATTCTCCAAATGGAATATACCTTTTCCACAAGTGGTCTTGGGACTTTTATAAAGGTGCTCCCGTGCTGGGTTGCAAATCATATGTCAATAAGTTTGAGAGATCATAAAATGCACAGAATATTCTTAGAAAATAATGATAATAAAAATAATTTAGGTAATACCTACTAATAATACTATCATTTATTGAGCACTAAATGCACATCAAGCCTTGTGTAAAATAAAATAAGTGTTCTGGCTATTATAAAACGGTGGAGAGACTTAATTAACTACCCAGTCATCATAATCTGAACGCAGATCACTCCTCCAAAGCCCATGTTTATCACAGTAATAAAAATGCACTAAAAATGTTTCAACAAAGTGGAAATTAACAAGACACGCATTTAAATAATTTTGAAAAGATTTAAGTTCCAGCTACAGAATAGTTAATCTATAAAAGAAATATGACTCATTAGTCTTTATCATTTATGAACAAGGGTATAATCTCAGGCCAAAAAAAAAAAATTAACAAAATAATTTCATTATTTAAAATGAAAAAATAAAATTTACCCAGAAGTTAAAATTCAGTAAAAATAACCATAATTAAAACTTAAAGACAAAAGTATTAAAAAAACATTATTTTAAAATATAAAATAGACTTTTTTCCTGGAGAAGTATCTAATTAAAAATATAGCTATAAAAAAATGTTAATTGGCATTGTTTTGTTTTATATTGCTTTTGCGGATGAGGAAACCCTGGTGGTGCAGTGGTTAAGAGCTACGGCTGTTAACCAAAAGGTCTGCAGTTTGAATCCACCAAGCGCTCCTTTGAAATTCTGTGGGGTAGTTCTATAGGGTTGCTATGAGTCTGAATCGACTTGACAGCAAGGGTTTTTTTGTTTGTTGATGAGTATAGGATGTGATGGAAACCCTGGTGGCATAGTGGTTAAGTGCTACAGCTGCTAACCAAGAGGTCGGCAGTTCGAATCCACCAGGTGCTCCTTGGAAACTCTGTGGGGCAGTTCTACTCCTGTCCTATATGGTCGCTATGAGTCAGAATCAACTCGATGGCAATGGGTTCGGTTTCTTGGGTATAGGATGTGATACTACACTCCAATCATTTTGAAACTGTCCATGAAATTGAATTGTCTTTTAAAAATATCAAAATTGCTTGAAGACTTTTTTTTTCTTAATCCAAATTGTCCAATATAACCGTGAAAGAAATTACAAATTGCTCCAGAATTATTTCTCTAAAACCCTGGGTCTAAATGGATTGACACAGTGGCTGCAACAATGGGCTCAAGCATAACAACTATTGTGAGGGTGGCTCAGGATCAGGCAGTGTTTCATTCTGTGGTTCATAGGATCACTTTGCTATGAGTTGGAACCGACTGGATGGCGCCTAACAACAACAACAAATGGTTTTATTTATAATTTTTTTCTAACATAAGTATAACTGAGTTTCTACGAAATGTTAGTTTATTGAATATAGAAAAAGTCATTTAACAAATCCTGAAAAACTCTGATACTAAGATAAAGCAAGTATAAAACAAAACTTGGCATAGATTCATTTCACATGTGAACATAAGTGCATATTTTTCTTTTTAAATTTGACATTTTGTTCCAGCAGTAGATTAACAAAATCAATACATCATTGCCAAGGCACATGTTCTCTATTAATTTATCAAACCCATAGACTAATGGAGGAAAGATAAAAGTGACCATCTTGATGGATATAAAAAATGTTACTTGATAAAATCAATATCTACTTACAATTTTAAGCAAATATTCTTAATAAGTGAAGAGCAAATTACTGATCTATAAATGCAGTGCATCACCAGGCTCCTTTATCTTGAAACTGGAGAAGCTAATTCTAAAATTCATATGTAAGAGAAAATGACTAAGAATAGTCATACTCTAACTAAATTGTTGTCTAAGCTCTTGTGTTATTTTCTCTTTTTAGTTAGAAACTATTTAAGGATATAAAATCATTGATCCAGCAACCTCCCATGAGTCTTAATGTATAAAAGTCCCATGTTGCTAATTTTTGAAAGAGCATCTATGTGTATTAGTTATAATTAGTCATTAGTCATAATTTACCAAGTTTTTCTTCAAATTCCAAGCTTAGATCAATTTAATGGTCTACTCTGTAGCTGGCCATTCTTATAAATTAATGGCCTTCAATCTCATTTGGACGATCAGCACGACTGACACAATTTGTAAGTGTCCCCAGATTATTTTCCATTCCTTTCCCACTGACATTGCCAATTTTATTTCCACTCCATGTCTACTCCATATTTCATCACTTTAACATTTAAAGAGACGTGGCAATTCTGTGATATAGTCTTGGCCACAAGTTTGGAATGCTTAGGCCTGCCTAGTGATTTTTTTTTTTTTTTAATGATAACATGCCTGAAGTGTCTTAACTACACTGAGTTTCCCTTGCTTCACCTAAAAATTGGATTTAAAGTAGCTGACACATGCCTTGCACACCAAGCAAACTGTCAGCAAAGACTGCTTGTTTGCTATTCCAGTTGACCAGTGGTTCAGGCTACTTTCTACCTCTACATATTTTGATCTTATGGCCCGTAAATCTGTTCAGACCTAAGCAGTTAAAAATCCTCCTTAATAAAAAACAAAAGTTTAACAAGACCATAGGAAAGCATTCAGTCTCTGCAAACAGATGGAAAATTTTCCGTAATTCTTCACTAATTCTTGCTTTCCTGACTTTCTGGTACATTAATTACTGTGTCAGGTAACCTAATTGTTTTGGTTGATTTTCTCATATATATTTTCCTTTGTGCCATAAATATGAAATGCTCCTATTTTAAAAGTAAGACTCTGGCCAAATACAAATGATAGATAAGGAATGAAAAGTACTTCCAAACAGATATGTATTTGTATAAAGTTTTGTGCATTTAGTTAAGCTACTCAAAATCTCAGTTATGTTATAGATGTGGTGGAGTTACAGAGGGAGGTGGGGGGAGCATGTATGAAGAAGCAATTAGCAATGTTGTTTTACTCATTTTAAACAAGAATGTTTCAGTGTGGATTGTATTTAGATCAGACAAAATGAAATTTTTCAAAAAGAGGTGGTAAACCTAACCTGATTTCTCCCCTTCTACCATATCTTATCTTTTTAACCCTCCAGTGACCAGAACAAAACGTCAATCTAATTGGTGTTTCAATAAAAGTTTAATGAATGTATCAATGAATAAATAAGTTATAAAGACTCTTCAGTCAATCTCTGACAATGTGGCTTTCTTTTATTTATTTGATGCTTAAATAATATTGATTAGAACTGTACTGCCCAGTGTGGTAGCACCCAGCAACATATGACTATTTAAACGTAGATTAATCAAAATTAGATAAAATTAAGATTTATTTTCTCAGCCACACTAGCCATATTTCAAGTGTTCAATAGCCGCATGTCACTACTATCTAACTTATTGGTCAGTGGAGATACAGAATATTTTTGTCATTCCAAAAATTTCTATTGGACAACGCTGCTTGAAGCATTGTAGGTAAAAGTCATTTAGGTTGTATGCAACCAAAAGTGAGAGAAACTGGAGACTGCGCTACATGTTTTGCTAATTTTTAAGTAAAAATTATAAACTTAAGTTGTGATTTTCTCCCCAGGATCTTTTCTTAGGAAATGTAGTGGTCTGGTCAGTTGAGGCTCTTACAGAACACACACAGATATCTTTCTTAATGAAGCTTCCAGGGCATGCAACAAGCTACAGACACCTGTGCAGCTCTCACCAAGGCTAGGGTTACAACGATTAGTTGAATGGGAGAGAATTTTAAAAATAAGTCCACATTCTGAAAATTCAAACAAAATGTTCTTATATATACACCATGTAAGAATTAAAGTGAAATCTTCCGTAACAAGGTTTCCCTTCCTGGTAGAACTATATGATGGGTCCCTGGGCAGAGCGAGCAGTTAAGTGCTCAACTACTAGCCGAAAGGTTGGCAGGTCGGACCCAACCAGAGGCGCCTCAAAAGCTAGGCCTTGCAATCTGCTTCCGAATGGTCACAACCTTGAAAACCCTATAGAGCAATTCTGCTCTGCACAGTTGGGTTGTCATAAGTTGAAATCAACTCGAGGGCAACTGGCAACAACAAAAAAATCATAATGTTCAATAATTTTTTACCAATAATTAAATATTACATTATTTTATTTCTCATATTAACTTAGTACTTAACATATAACTTCAATTTCAACATAGTTCCCCTTGCAAAAAATGTGCATCACACTTTTAAGTACGTTCAACTTTTGACTTAGAGAGATATGCTAAGTTTTACTGTTAGAGTCTACTTTTGTGAATAGCTGCTGGCTGTCTAGTGCTGTGTTGGAGATTTAGAAAAATGAATCCTACTATAATGGGCATTAAATATGTCACAAGTGTGTAACATATATACCACAAATATATTATAGATATATACTACATTTTAAGAAATCATGCTTTTATCCCATAAAGTTGAGTAGTGAGTGGATAGCTCTTAAAAACATTTTCAGTTTAAAGTACCTTACAACTAAAGTGGCCAAATGATAGGAACTATTATTTTAGCCATAAGATGTTTATAAACAGATGCATAGCATTTTGATTTAATGAGAATCTTGTCAGGTCTGTTAATGGCAAAAACTTTCAAAAAGTTAGAAAGTAAAGGAGATAGACAACCTCTATGAATCACTCTTGTATTTTATGATTTCCTTTTATCAAATATAAATTAATAACGTTACATGTTGTTGGTTTTATGTGCCTTCCAGTTGGTTCAGACCTATAGCCACCCTTTGGACAACAGAACAAAACAGATCCCTGTCCTGTGCCATCCTCGCAGTTGTTGTTATGCTTAAGCCCATTGTTGCAGCCACTGGGTCTATCCATCACAAAGTCCTCCTCTTTTTGCTGACCCTCTACTTTATCAGGCATGATGTCCTTCACCAGGGACTGATTCCTACTGATACATGAAGTACATGAGATTAATTCTCGACATCTTCGCTTCTAAGGAGCATTCTGGCTGTACTTCTTCCATGACAGACCTGTTTGTTATTCCAGCAGTCCATGGTATATTCAATATTCTTCTCCAACACCATAATTCAAAGCATCAAATATTCTTCAGTCTTCCTTATTAATGGTTCAGATTTCACATACATGAGGCAATTGAAAACACCATGGCTTGGATCAGGTGTGCCTTAGTCCTCAAAGTGACACCTTTGCTTTTTAAAACTTGAAAGAGGTCTCTTGAAGCAGATTTGCCCAATGAAATATGTCCTTTAATTTCTTGACTACTGCTTCCATGGGCATTGATTGTGGATCCAAGTAGAATGAAATCCTTGACAACTTCAATCTTTTCTCTGTTTATCATAGCATTACTTATTGGTCCAGTTGTGAGGATTTTTGTTTTCTTGATGTTAAAGTGTAATTCATACAGAAGGCTGTAGTCTTTGATCTTCATCAGTAAGTGCTTCAAGTCCTCTTCACTTTCAGCAAGCAAAGTTGTGTCATCTGCATAACACAGGTTGTTAGTCTTCCTCCAATCCTAACGCCACCTGCTTCATATAGCTCAGCTTCTCAGATTATTTGCTTATCATACAGATTGAGTAAGTATGATGAAAGGATACAACTCTGACACACACCTTTCCTGACTTTAAACCATGCAGTATCCTCTTGTTCTGTTCAAACAATTGCCTCTTGGTTTATGCACAGGTTCCTCATAAGCACAATTAAGTGTTCTGGGATTCCCATTCTTTACAATGTTGTCTATAACTTGTTATGATCCACACAGTCACATGTATTTGCATAGCCAATAGAACACAGATAAACATCTTTCTTGTATTCTCTGCTTTCAGCCAAGATCCACCTGACATTAGCAATGATATCCCTCCTTCCATGTGCTCTCCTGAATCTCGCTTGAATTTCTTGCAGTTCCCTGTTGATGTACTGCTGCAACCGCTTTGGAGTGATCTTTAGCAAAATTTTACTTGGGTATGATATTAATGATATTTCAATAATTTCCACATTCTGTTTGATCACCTTTCTTTGGGATGGACACAAATATGAATCCCTTCCAGTTGGTTAACTAGGTTGCTGTCTTGCAAATTTCTTGTCATAGATGAGTGAGGCCTTCCAATTTTGCATCCGTTTGTTGAAACATCTCAACTGGTATTCCGTCAGCTGGTTCCTCAGGACTTGTTTTTCACTAATGCCTTCAGTGCAGCTTGGATTTCTTCCATCAGTGACATAGGTTTTCAATCATATGCTACCTCTTGAGATGTTTGAATGTCAACCAATTCTTTTTGGTACAGTAACTGTGTATTCCTTCCATTATAATATTATATATGTTTGCGTGTGTATGTGTGGGTATGTGTGTGTAGCTTCCTCAATTTCACATTATAATTTGAGCTTCACAGTTAATCCTGGAATCAGATGTATTAAAACATTTAAGAGATACTCGCATTGCCATCAAGACCATTCTGACTCATAGCAACAGTATAAAAAAAATAGTTTTTTTTTTTTTTTTTTTTTTTAGGACAGAGTAAAACTACCCCATAGGTTTTCAAGACCATACTCTTTATAGAAACAGGTTGCCACATCTTCCTCCTATGGAGCACCTGCTGTTTTTGAACTGCTGACCTTTCAGTTAGCAGCCAACCACTTAACCGTTGTGCCATCAGAGTTCCTTATTTAAAATAATAGTAATAATACTTTAGGAGCCCTAGTGGTACAGCGGTTAAGCAATTAGCTGTTAACTGAAAGTTTAGGTGTTTGAATCCACCAGCCACTCCTTGGAAACCCATGGGACAGTTCTTCTCTGTTCTACAGGGTCACTATCTGTGGGAATCGACTCAACTGCACCAGGTTTTTGGATAATATTTTAATATTTATTATAAGACCCCATGTCCAGAGACCTAAGCAAGTTTCTACTGTTAGTTATCATTGAGTTGACTCTAACTCATGATGATCTTATATACAACAGAACAAAACGTTGCCTGATAATAATAAGTTTCTTAGAGATCTTCATTCTGAGTAAAATGCATCTTGATTTTCTGTAAATATATCAGGAAGAAGTCCTATCTTGAAGTACAAGGAATTCCTATGAATCCAAAATCCAATCCACATAAATGGCATGATTAAACATGTATTTCCACAGGGTCTCAGGGTTGAGAAAAGACTAGGGCTATAACAGACTTTTTAGATGATAGCAGATGTCTGCATTGGCCTTTACGCTAATTACTTTTAAGTCCCTTCCCTGTCTACTCCTGAACCTTTCAAACTACTTTTCAACAATTTCAGCTACAAGCAAATTGTTGTTTCCTGAGTTCTTTCAAGATTGTGCTAGATCTAGATTGATTAACTCTTGAGGTCTTTTTTTTTTTCCTTCGAAGCCTAATCATTGATCTGATTCTCTCCTTTGGGGCCAAACAGAGCTTTTTTTTATGACAGCCTTTAAAATAGCCTGATTTTGTAAACTGTCCACAGTCTTCTCTCCTCCAGGTCAAATACATTTAGATCATTCACTATCCCTGCAGTTAACTTTTAAATGAATTCATTTAATGTATTCCTTTAGAGGATAATATCCAAAACAAAAAGTAAAGCTTCGGGAATAGAGAATTGTAATAATCCATGTGATGCTAAATTTGAAGTGTTTGTTTACACTTGTACCAATGGTAGTCATATCATTCAAGCTATCATAGGCAGGCATATCACTCTTTTGATTCATATTTGTCTTACTGATAATTATCCCTTCCACAATATCTTCTCCATAAATTTTGTTGTTAGATCACATGACCCTTCCCATTCTGTTCTTGTTCCCTTAGTTTTGATATTCATCTATAGTACCATTGGCATTGCTCTTGCTTGATTTGCTATATTATCCTAGCTCCTTGAAAGCTCATGCATTTCTCCTCATCGACCCAAATTTAGACTCTCCAACACATCTTGAAATAATAGCATGTCTTATAAGTCTTCATGTAGTTCACTGACAAAAAAAAATGCAAATGCTTAAGAAAGCAGGGTTGTAGACAGAGTTCTCTTATAAAGCTAATGAGCAATTTTCCGTTAAAGCCTTTTAATTAGTTACTAACTCCCCTAATTGAATCAACAGCAAGTCCATATTTCTTCATCATTTCCACAAAAATATTACTTAATTCAATATTGTGTTCCAGACATGCTGTTACATATTTCCATTCTTCAGCAGGCCAGTAACGTTGTCGTATATGGAAGCAAGAATAATGGGACATAAGTTATTGTTAGTGAACCAGGACTCATTTTGGGATAAATGTAACACTCTTTTAATAGTGCATTGTAGATTATTTTTTCAGGATCAATGCCATGTTTATGGCCTTGTCGATTTTACAATATTCCTTTCACTTCCGATAATTGAAACATCATTCCAGTTTTTTAACATCCAGTTCCCCTTCTCATTCTGTCTTCATCTCTGAAAATTACTGATAGCACATCAATGCTATTATTAAATAAAAAAAATAAAAATAGAACATTTTATTTTCTTTTTAATTTATGTGGACCAGAGTCTTTGAACAACTTGGCCTTCAATTCCCAGTTATTAACATTGATACACTCTTTACAAGAACTTGATCTCTTGGAAGAACAATGAGCTCGTGGCTGAGAAGAGGAAACCAAAATAAGAGATGAATCTACTCTTTTTAATACTACATAGCTCCAAGTGGTGTCTTTATCAGTAAAATGGTTAAATTATGTTCACTCACTCTACATGGTTGACAATCTGCAATTTTCATACATATAGTAATTCAATTTTAACTAGGAAATTTAATCAACCAGAATATTTTATTTTTCTGCTCTTTTGAATAAGTGGTCATTTCCTGAAATAGACCCTGATTTATTATAAAAATTCATATGACTTTTAAAACTCAATTATACATATTGATTAATAGAGAATACTTATTCCTACTACTGGAGATCATGAGTGATTACTTAATTTATGTTCCGTAAAGTGCTGAATTGCAATGAGGTAAAAAGAGAGCAGTAATGGATCATATTATGTTAAACAATATACATCCACTTAGTCTGAGAAAAGCACTGCTGAGCCCACCGTCCACTGAGGCAGAAGTGTAATACCAGATACCTCTCTCACTATTAGCTCTGCAGTATTACACTGTACAGTGAAAAATCCATATTTTACTTTTCCCATTGAGACCAGGTTGTCAAGATACTCTTCTTTCTTACTAAATATATGCTGAATGAAGTTTTTTAAATTCTAATTTTGAAGAATTTTTGTCGTACAGAAATAGCTATAGATGCAAAAACTTTTTAAATGTCAAAAGCAAACTAATGTTCCTCCATAGTAGGAGTGGAAATGTTGTGTTGTCAAGACTGTGGCTTTAGGGCTTATTCTAAAGTCAATTAATTGTCATTCAATTTTAGGGGTAAAATGACTTGGATTTTGAAACATGAATTCCCCCCTCATGGCAACCCCATGTGTGCAGAGTAGATCTGTTCCATAGGGTTTTCATGGCTGTGACATTTTGGAAGCAGATCTTTCTCTTGAGGTGGCTCTGGGCGTGTTTAAACAACCAACTTTTCAGTTAGTAGCCAACCGTTTTACTGTTTGCACCACTCAGGAATCCTTAAAGATAAAAAAAAAAAAAAAATGTTGCTGTCGAGTCAGATTTCGACTCATAGCAACCCTATAGGACAGAGTAGATTTTATAGGATGAATATTTGAGGAATTCAGTGTTAAGCATGAGCAAAAATATGTATAAAGATTGAGAAAATTCATTTTCATACGTCTTTTATATAATGGAGCTTGAGACAGTGAGTCATTATTTTATACAGAAGAGTTATTTTTGAAAAAATAATGGGTATTTTTTAGTTTATAAGGGTAACGTACACTACAGAACATCTAGAATATACAAAACATTGTAAAAATATCATTAGAAGCTATTGTATCTTTCATTTTCCTTCATTTCATTATTTTATAAAAAGAACCACCAGAGGAGAGGAGAGGGACGGTTTGGGGAGCAGGAGAGGTTAAATTACAAATGAGTCACATAAGGATTTTTTAAAGGATGATGGAACCATTCCATGTTTTGACATGCACTGATTCCATGATTGCATTTGCCAAAATTTATAACTGTACATCAAAAGGAATTAATTTTGTTATTTGTTAATTAAAACGAATTAAAATAACAATTTTATAAAAGGTTATATAGGGACTAAAGTTTATACTATTTAAAAACACTTCCACTTTCAACACCCTGAAAACCTGTGGGGTAATTACAGAAAGACACAGCTCACCAAACACGCATATCAGCACTGCAAGGTTTTCAGATTTTCCCAGGTTTACATACACACTTTGCCATCAAGCACTTCATTTTTGTGTTCTTCCTGGTATTCTGGATCAATTATCACATAGCCCCCCAAATAAATAAGTCCTTTCATTGATAAGAGGGAAACTAAAGGGGAATCTTCATAGATGAAACCTAACCCTAATCAATTGCTGTTGAGACGATTTCAACTCATGGCAGCTCCCTGTGTGCAGAGTCCATCTGCTCCGTAGGGTTTCCATGGCTGTGACATTTTGGCAGCAGATGGCCAGAACTTTCTTTTGAGGTGGTTCTGGGTGGGTTTAAACAGTCAACCCTTCGGTTAGTATCCACCTGTTTTTGTCCATTTGTGCCACCCAGGATCTCTTAAAGGTGGGAAAAAAAAATTAAATTAAAAAAACCTGTTGCTGTTGAGTCAGATTTCGACTCATATTGGTCCTATAGGACAGAGAAAAACTTTTTCATAAGCTTTCCAAGGAGCGGCTGGTATATTGGAACTACCAATCTTTTTTGTTAGCCGCCATAGCACGCCACAGCTCTCAACCGCTGTGCCACCAGGGCCCCTTAAAGATGAAAGAAGAGAGAAAAGTCATCCAACGATGATTTTGCCTTTTCAGCAATGTCGGACAATGGCAGCAGTAGGTAGCCTTTGAGTTTAGGTTCCTTTTACTTAGCATGATATGTTTTAGATACGTTTATGTTTTGCATATTTCTGAGTCTATTTTTAGACTCTATTCTGTTTCATTGAGCTATGTATCTGTTTTCTAACCAATATCACACTGTTCTGATTACTGAAACTGTATACTAATTCTTGAAGTCAGGAAATATGATTCCTTCAACTCATATACCTTTTAAAATAAGTATTTCAACAAATATACTAAAAATTAAAGCCTCTTGCTCTGATAGGCACCTCTCTCTATGTCTGTCTCTCTGTCTTTTTCTCTATATCTCAGCCTCTTCTTTGTCTGTATCCCTTTATTTCTTGAATAACAGGACCACTTTTATTTAAAAACTCTGTTCTGTGCTTTACCTATGAGGGATCTATGTTTAGGTGGCCATGGCTTCTTTCTAAACCTGAAGCCTAGTGGACTACATTGCCTTTGCCCTCATTTTCTAGTCTATGAAAATATTAATCTTGTTATTGATCTCATCTGTATCTTTTTGGCTACTTTTTTTTTTTCTCTTTTATATATGTGTTTGGTCAACTTTGGAGTCATCTTTTATATGTGTGTTTGCCTCAACTTTGAAGTCATCTTGATCAAATTGTGCATAAAATCATCCTTGATGGATATCATGATTGATAGAAGCATTTATTTTCTTTACAAATAATGCTGAAATTAAGATCACTTGCACACAAAAAAATTATTCCACATCTCAAATTTCCCCATAATCTAACAAAAAAAAAAAGGTAGAGTTATTTTTATGTTTGTTTAATTCTCTTGGCATTAATTTATTAATTAGTGTTGTTTCAGTAAGCCCATTTCAGCATATCCTGTACAAAAATAGGTACAAAAAATTTTAGATCGTGTTAATTTGATGGGGGAAAAAATAAAATGCATTTTGTGGTTATTAGGATTTATATTTATTTACTAGTAGGGTTTTGTTTTAAAATCAGACTTTAAAATGTTAACCAACAGGCATGTCTGTGTGTGTGTGTGTGTGTGTGTGTGGTTTAGGTAAAAGTTTACATATCAAATTAGTTTCTCATTCAAAAATTTATACACAAATTGTTTTGTGACTTTGACTACAATCTCACAATGTGTCAGCACTCTCCCCCTTACCATCCTGAGTTGCCTGTGTCCAATAGTCCAGTTTTCCTGTCAGTTCCTGCCTCCTCATCTTTGCTTTTGGGCAGGTGTTGCCTTTTTAGCCTTCTACACTTGATTGGACTAAGAAGCACATTCTCTGTGCATATTTTTTGTTTTACAGACCTGTCTAATCTTTGCCTGAAAGGCAAACTTCCAGAGCGGCTTCAGTTCTGTCTTAGGAGGGTGTCCAGGGGCCATAGTCTTAGGGGTTCCTCCAGTCTCTGCCAGAGCAGACAGTCTTTTTTTGTGAATTTGAACTTTGTTCTACTTTTTTCTCCTGCTCTGTCAGGAAACCTCTTTTGCGATCTCTGTCACCGTGGTCCTTGGTGGTAGCCTGGCACCATCTAGTCCTTCTGAGCTCAGGCTGGTGGAAGCTGTGGCTCCTGTAGTCCATTAGTCCTTTAGACTAATGTAAATGCTTTAGACTAATATTTTCCTTGCGTCTTTGGTTTTCTTCATTCTCCTTTGCTCCCAACAGAATGGGACCAAAAAATATTTCTTAGATGGCTGCTCACAAGCTTTTAAGATCCCAGCCACTACTTACCAAAGTAGGAAATAAAATATTTTCTTTATGAACTATGCTACGCCAACTGACCTAGCTGTCCCCTAAGACCAAGGTCGCTAGCCTTCAGCCCCAGTAACTCGGTCTCTCAAGGTGTTTGCATGTGTCCAGGAAGCTTCTATGATTTTTCCTTGGTCAAGGTGTGCTAATTCCCATATATTGTGTATTGTCTTCCCCTTCATTGAAGTTAACACTTGTCCCTACTCCTCTCATCCCCCTCATAAACATGAAAGATTTTTTTTTTGTGTGTAAAACTTTTAAGTTTCTCTAATACTGGTCTCATGCTATTTTTGTCCTTTTGTGATTGACTTATTTCACTCAGCATAATGCCCATCAGAGTCATGCATGTTGGGAGATGTTTGTCAGGTTCACCATTATTCTTTATCATTGAGTACTATTCCATCATATGTACATACCATAATTTGTTTATCCATTCATCTGTTGATGGGCACTTAGGTTGTTTCCATATTTTTGTTATTGTGAATAATGCTCCAGTGAATATGGGTGTGCATATGTCTATTCATTCGATGGATCTTATTTCTATAGCATATATTCCTAGTAGTGGGATTGGTTGTTCATATGGTATTTCTATTTCAAGCTTTTTAAGGAAATGCCATATAGTTTTCCATAGCAGTTGAACCATCTCACATTCCACCAGCAGTGCATTAGGAGCTTCTATCTCCCTGCAACCTCTCCAAAATTTATTTTCAGTTTTTTTTTCTTTCTTCTCTTTTTTTAGTGCACGTAATGTAGAGATGAGATGGTGTGGTGAGATGGATCACTTTTATATGGCCTTTCTCACCATGTCCTTATAACTCCCGTCCACGTGATTAGGTGGGGCTATAAAAATAAGGTATTGTGGCCCACCAAGGGAATTGGTTACTTGTATGAAGTATGAATCTAGGAAAATTGGAAGTCATCAAAAATGAAATGGAATACACAAAAATTGATATCCTAGTCATTAGTGAAATGAAATGGACTGGCATTGCCATTTTGAATCAGACAGTCATGATATACTATGCCAGGAATGACAAATTGAAGAGGAATGACATTGCATTCATTGTCAAAAAGAACATTTCAAGATCTATCCTGAAGTACAATGCTGTCGGTGATAGGATAATATCCATACATCTAGGATGGCCAGTTAATATGACTATTATGCAAATTTATGCATCAACCACTAATGCCAAAGGTGACAAAATTGAAGATTTTTACCAACTTATGCAGTCTGAAATTGGTCAAACATGCAACCAAGATGCATTGATAATTACTGGTGACTGGAATGTGAAAGTTGGAAACAAATGAGGAAGAGTAGTTGGAAAATACAGCCTTGGTGATAGATGACACTGGAGATCATATGATAGAATTTTTCAAGACCAACGACTTCTTCATTGCAAATACCTTTTTTCAACAACATAATTAAGTGATGACTAAACACATGGACCTCACCAGATCAATTCCAACTCATAGCGACCCTATAGGACAAAGTAGAACTGTCCCATAGAGTTTCCAAAGAGCACCTGGTGGATTTGAACTGCCAACCTTTTGGTTAACAGCCATAGCTCTTAACCACTACACCAGTAGAGTTTCCAGATGAAATACACAGGAATCAAATTGACTACATCTGTAGAAACAGACGATGGAAAAAGTCAACATTATCAGTCAGAACAAGGCCGGGGCCAACTGTGGAATAGACCATTAATTACATGCAAGTTCAAGATGAAACTAAAGAAAATTAGAACAAGTCCACAAGAGCCAGAGTACAATCTGGAGTATATTCCACCTGAGCTTAGAGACTAGCTCAAGAATAGATTTGACTCATTAAACACTAATGACTGAAGACCAGGCAAGTTGTGGAATGACAGCAAGAATATCATACATGAAGAAAGCAAGAGGTCATTAAAAAGACAGGTAAGAAAGAAAAGACCAAAATGGATGTCAGAAGAGACACTGAAACTTGCTGTTGAATGCAGAGTACCTAAAGTAAAAGATGAAATGATGAAATCAATAAGCTGAGCAGTTTTCAAAGGTTGGCTCTAGAAGACAACGTATTATAATGAAATGTGCAAAGATCTAGAGTTAGAAAACTAAAAGGGAAGAACATGCTTGTCATTTCTCAAGCTGAAAGAACTGAAGAAAAAATTCAAGCCTCGAGTTGCAACACTGAAGAATTCTATGGGGAACATATTAAAATATGCAGGAGGCATCAAAAGAAGATGGAAGGAATACACACAGTCACTGTACCAAAAAGATCAGGAGGTAACATACGATCAGGAACCTGTGGTACTGAAGGAAGAAGTCTAAGCTGAATGGAAGGTTTTGGAAAAAACAAGCCTCCAGGAATCAATAGAATACCAACTGAGAAGTTTCAACAGATGCATAGTTGCATGCAGCGCTTGATAGGGCCGGCGGAGAGAAGGGTGTGGAGCAGGGTACTGAGCTGTGGTGCAGTGGGGCAAAAGGGGCATGTGGCTGGGTTGCTCAGCTACAGTGCAGCTGGACTTTGTTGGTGGATTGGGTGGGTACAGGTCACTCACCTGAGGTGCCATTGGTCAAGGTTGGCACAGGGCTGAGTTGCTCAACCATGGCACAATGGGCCAGTGTCAAGTCACTCAGCTGGGGCACAGTTGGACAGGCT
This sequence comes from Elephas maximus indicus, assembly GCF_024166365.1. Lineage (NCBI taxonomy): Eukaryota > Metazoa > Chordata > Mammalia > Proboscidea > Elephantidae > Elephas > Elephas maximus. Next base: position 108,501,800 of record NC_064826.1, on the reverse strand, counting down.
GGCAAGAAGGGAGGGGCCTGAGGCCGGGATTGTTCAACTGCGGTGCCCCGAGGCAGAGCCAGTGGTGAGGGAGGGGCGAGCAGCTGGGTAGCTCAGCCATAGCGCAGCAGGGGGTGGCCAGCAGAGAGGGAGAGGGGAGGTTGATAGGGGAAAAATAAGAGGGGTTCATACTGTGGTCCCCAGTAGTCGAGGCTGCCAGGGATGGGGTGGTTCGTGCCATGACAGCCCAGAAGAGTGGGAATTGGAGGAGCGTGCTCCTCTGATTACGGACTGAGAGTGTCTGAGCACTTCCTTGCGCTGCAACCAGCAATCAGGACCTTACCTGGCTGTTCCTGCAGTTCCTCTGTCTCCTCTTGGGAGCTCCATGAAGATGCCTTTCTGTGCTCCTCTTGCAAGGTTGTTGCTTTTATCTCAAGAGGGCTGCACTGTGCCATACAGCTTGTCAGGGAAATTTCACATCAAATTTCTACTGGTTCGTTGTTTTCCATGAATTTCTTCTTCTCAGTGGCTTCTGATCTTTACTTTTTCTCATCTTTTACAGTTCAGAGTTCCAGGATTGACGTCTGTATCTGTTCTATTTGGTTTTGTTGGGTCTTTGGTGCAGAGGGAGGGCTTGGTGGGTCTGACTAGTCTGCCACCTTGGCTCCATCTCTAGACCTGTCTTATTCTATAAAATATGAGCTTATATCTTTGGAAGAATTTTTCAAATGTTCCATTTTAACTATTTTTATAAGCCATTGATATACTAAAATATATCGTTTTATAATACTGTTGGCATTTTTTTCTCATTTTAATTTTGAGCCTTTCAATGTTGCGTATAATTTTTCAGGAATATAAAATTTTACTTTTTAATTTTATGGGTAAATTGTCAATGCCTTCAGAGAAGCTTGGACTTCTTCCTTCAGTACCATCAGTTCCTGATCATATGCCACCTCTTGAAATGGTTGAATATCAACTAATTCTTTTTTGGTATAAAGACTGTGTGTATTCCTTCCATCTTCTTTTGAAACTTCCTGCGTATTTTAATATTTTCCCCATGGAATCCTTCACTATTGCAACTCGAGGGTTTAATTTTTTCTTCAGTTCTTTCAGCTTGAGAAACGCCGAGCATGTTCTTCCCTTTTGATTTTCCATCTCCAGCTCTTTGCACACGTCATTCTAATACTTTACTTTGTCTTCTCGAGAGGCCCTTTGAAATCTTCTGTTCAGTTCTTTTACTTCAACTCTTCCTTTTGCTTTAGCTGCTCGATGCTCAAGAGCAAGTTTCAGAGTCTCCTCTGACATCCATCTTGGTCTTTTCTTTCTTTCTTGTCTTTTCAATGACCTCTTGCTTTCTTCATGGATGATGTCCTTGATGTCATTCCACAACTCATCTGGTCTTTGGTCATTAGTGTTCAATGCATCAAATCTATTCTTGAGATGGTCTCTAAATTCAGGTGGGATATACTCAAGGTCATATTTTGGCTCTCATGGACTTGCTCTGATTTTCTTCAGTTTCAGCTTGAACTTGCATATGAGCAATTGATGACCTGTTCCACAGTCAGCCCCTGGCCTTGTTCTGACTCATGATATTGAGCTTTTCCATCGTCTCTTTCCACAGATGTAGTCAATTTGATTTCTGTGTATTCCTTCTGGTGAGGTCCATCTGTATAGTAGCCGTTTATGCTGGTGAAAGAAGGTGTTTGCAATGAAGAAGTCCCTTGTCTATGCCAAGAAATATGGAAGACAGCTTCCTGGCCAACTGATGGGAAGAGATCCATATTTATGCCTATTCCCTAGAAAGGTGATCCAACCGAATGTGGAAATTATAGAACAATATCATTAATATCACACGCAAGCAAAATTTTGCTGAAGATCATTCAAAAACGGCTGCAGCAGTATATTGACAGGGAACTGCCAGAAATTCAGGCCAGTTTCAAAAGAGGACATGGGACCAGGGATATCATTGCTGATGTCAGATGGATCCTGGCTGAAAGCAGAGAGTACCAGAAGGGTGTTTACCTGTGTTTTATTGACTATGCAAAGGCATTTGACTGTGTGGATCATAACAAATTATGGATAACACTGTGAAGAATGGGAATTCCAGAACACTTCATTGTGCTCATGAGGAACCTTTACATAGATCAAGAGGCATTTGTTTGTACAGAACAAGGGGATACTGATTTGTTTAAAGTCAGGAAAGCTGTGCATCAGGGTTGTATTCTTACACCATACCTATTCAATCTGTATGGTGAAAAAATAATCCAAGAAGCTGGACTATATGAAGAAGAACGGGGCATCAGGATTGGAGGAAGACTCATTAACAACCTGTGTTATGCAGATGACACAACTTTGCTTGCTGAAAGTGAAGAGGACTTGAGGCACTTACTAATGAAGATCAAAGACCACAGCCTTCAGTATGGATCACACCTCAACGTAAAGACAACAAAAATCCTCACAACTGGACCAATGAACAACATCATGATAAACGGAGAAAAGATTGAAGTTGTCAAGGATTTCATTTTACTTGGATCCACAATCAACAGCCATGGAAGCAGTAGTCAAGAAATCAAAAGACGCATTGCATTGGGCAAATCTGCTGCAAAGGACCTCTTTAAAGTGTTGAAGAGCAAAGATGTCACCTTGAAGACTAAGGTGCGCCTGACCCAAGCCATGGTATTTTCAATCACATCATATGCACGTGAAAGCTGAGCAATGAATAAGGAAGACCAAAGAAGAGTCGATGCCTTTGAATTGTGGTGTTGGCGAAGAATATTGAATATACCATGGACTGCCAAAAGAATGAACAAATCTGTCTTGGAAGAAGTGCTGCCAGAATGCTCCTTAGGGGCAAGGATGACGAGACTGTGTCTTACATACTTTGGACATGTTGTCCGGAGGGATCAGTCCCTGGAGAAGGACATCATGCTTGGCAGAGTACAGGGTCAGCGGAAAAGAGGAAGACCCGCAACGAGGTGGGTTGACACAGTGGCTGCAACAATGAGCTCAAGCATAGCAACCATTGTAAGGACGGCGCAGGCCCGGGCAGTGTTTCGTTCTGTTGTGCATAGGGTCACTATGAGTTGGAACCGACTCGATGGCACCTAAGAACAACAACAACAGGTAAATTGTATAGGTAAATTATTTAAAATTAGAGAAAAAAAATTAGAAGGTATAAAAAAAAAGGTATAGATAAACAAAAAGAAAATGCCCCCTTGAAATCTAAAAACTAGATATAGATAATATTTTGCTGACAATGCTGCCACAATTTCCCTAATGCAAATATTCTCTCACAGACACACATGTGCACACACACGTATACATGGAGCCATAAAAAATGGAGGCAAACATAGCTAAAATGTAACATTTTAATTCAATATTTTCAAACAGTATATTTAGAAAATATTTTTTATGTCACGAAATAATAGCCTATATAATTTTTTTTTTCAAAAATTCTGTATTAAGATGTATTTAACTAGTTATTTGATGTTGGATTTTAGTTAATATTTTTTGTTCTGGCTGATTATTTGTGAGCAATGACTGACGTAGCATATTCTTATCCGCAAATTCAAAGAGTATCTCATTATCTAAATATGCATTTTATTACTACTGACATCTATTCCATTTTAACTTGTTCATTGTTCATTTTTCATTTTGGATTAATTTTTGTAATTTAGTATGCTCATCTGTCTATTGGGTTTTTAGTTTTTTGCTTATGGTTTGTAAAGGCTCATTACTTATAAATATTTACATAACACAAATGATTAGATTGAGTTTTTATTATACTAGCTTTTATTTTATGTAATTTATTGTTGACTATCATTACTCTTTAGAACCTATTGATTTCTTCATTTTGTTTTGATTCTTTTTTGTATCTTGTTTTGAATGTGGAGTTTATCTGTTTTCATTATTTTCTGGTTGCTTGAATTTGAATTCTCCTCTAAATAGAGTTTATAAATTGGGGTTATATTTACCTCATTATAATTTTCCTGAAATCATATACAGTTGTCCTTTTGATTTTCTCTTTCATCAGAGTTACTTAGAAGATTTTTTTTTTTTTTACTATGTTTATGGATATTTTTCCATTTCCTTTGACATTTGTAGAAACTATTTCCCAGGTTATTGAATATCTTCTTTTGTTATTTTGTATAGAAATTTACATATGCATATAGTCAATTATCTAGATATTTTCTTTTTCTCTGTAAAAATGTGATTTATGGCTCATTAGCTTTATTTTAATGACTCATACTAGCCTTACGTTTCCATAGTGAAGAATCATCACTCAATAGACCAATATTCCTTTTTGCTCTTCATACTACTCCTTTTCTTCCTACTCATTCTCTTCCTTCTTCCTTACTCTAAATATATTAAGCAGAATAGTATTTAATACAGAGAACTGAAGCTTAAAAAGTACTTGGAAATGCTAAAAAAAAAAGTAGGCTGTAGACCAGGATTCCAGAAATGATTCTTATATGGAAACCCCAATCCAACCCATCAGGAATGCCACTACCTCAGCTAAGAACAGGAGGATGAAAAATTGTGAAACCACTCATGATTGATTGAGTTTAAATAAATAAATAAACCTATTGTAGGTGAAATCTAGGGCTCAGGAGGCAACAATTCTGGACACCAAAAGCACTAGATTCTTCAACCAACAAGGCTGGAAGTTTGAGTTAGAATCAAAGTGCCAATTCAATATGTGTGCCACACTTATGTAAATGAGAGCTTATTGCTGGACTCTCGAAATTGTTCCATTCATCTTCCTGGTTATTCCTTAAATAGTGCTGTATGATTTGAATTAATATAATTTTAGAATATGTTGGTTTGTATATTATTTCCATGTATCCCGTGTACTATTACAAAGCATTTATTTTTGTACAAAATACGTTATCAACCACATTTAAAGTTTACATCATGAAACTGCAAGGTATATGTGGTGCCATTCACTTACCCTTTTAATAACTTCTCCTTTTGTGCTCTTGAACACAATACCCTCTTATCGACTTTTCTCTTCTGGTGACTAGAGGCTATTAACTCTGCCTCACCACACAAACATTTTTACCGCTCTATAAACCACTTGGCATTGAGTAAAATCTGACCAATGACAACACCTTGTATGTCAGAGAAGAACTATGCTCTATAGGGTTTCGATGGCTAATTTTATAGAAGTAGATCGCCAGGCCTTTCTCTTTAGGCACCTCTGGGTGTATTTGAGCCTCCAGATTGTTTGGTTACACCATCCAGGAACTCCTCTCTTGCTATAACCCTGCTATTTTATTGTTTTAGTGACTTATTCCTGCTTCCAGCTAATTTGCTTTCCTAGCTCTTGGTTCACTGCTTGCAGCTAGTGCTATGAAGATTTGTGCAGGAGGTACACCTGAAATTCATCACTCATACTTCTCTATTTGTATGTCAAGCCTGAGGCGTGCGTGAGCTTCAGTCCCTTCACTCTCTTCATTACTTAAGGTCTAATTTTGAGAAACATGATAAATCCCAAATCACTCAACTTTTAAGTAAGTTAATATGACAAAATAATTTAGTTATAAATGAATATCTACCCCTAAAATATTATTTTCTTTAACGCCATATTATGACTTAATGTTGGCATCAACAACTTAATGACATAAGCTGCCTTTAGCCACCACAAGCTCTCTCAAACCCCTTCAATTCTCAGCAAGCTTCTGCCTAATTGTGTGCATTTACGTAAGATGTGCCTTTAGGCTGATTTCTTTTTCTTTCACTAACTCCAAATTATTCTTCAAATCCAATCTCAAAATGTCCCTTATTTATAAAGATTTTTCAAACTATGCTTTTATTGAGTTACCTCTGCACCTTAAGCAAATCCCAGTGGCATAGCGGTTGAGTGCTATGGCTCCTAACCCAAAGTTCAGGAGTTTGAATCCACCAGGGACTCCTTGGAAACTCTATTGGACAGCTCTGCTCTGTCCTATAGGGTCACGATGAGTCGGACTCAACTTGATGTCACTGGGTTCTGTACCTTAAATATATCTCCATTTAACAACTTATGAGTAAAATATTTCCCTATTTTTAAATTAATAATAAGTTGTCATTCATGTTTGCTCCACTGAGGATCTTACAAGTGCCATGCACAGTGTAGATACTAAGAAGTAAAAAGGGCATCAATATTATCCCGCTATGTAACATCCACAAAGTCCCTAGAATAATGAGACATGCTATTTTTGCTCAAAATCCTAATTGCCCATAACATGCCATCCCTAGCACAAAGAAATGGCTAATGTTAAAAAATGTAATGATATAACAGGCCAAATAAGCTTTCTTTTTCAAAGAAGACTGTTGCTCTCTTCAACTATCAGACGATCTATTGACTTAATTGCAAGGTACCACCAGCCTACGCTAGGCTATTCTTCTTAACCTATACATTCAGATACAAAGTAACACAGATATCCATGGTTTTCCTCTTTCCTTTGTATACTTCTGGAGCCCTGGTGGAGAAGTGGTTAAGAGCTCAGCTGCTAATGAAAAGGTCAGCATTTTGAATCTACCAGCCACTCCTTGGAAACCCTATGGGGCAGATAGATCTACTCTTGTCTTATAGGGTTGCTATAAGTTGGAATCGACTCACTGGCAACGGGTTTGGTTTTTTCTACCATATGAGTTTCCACCAAGGGCTCCTCATGCTTACTTTAACATTTATATGTCTCTATTTTTTTTTTTTTTTATTCTCCCAGGCTCCATCCTTGTCTCTCTGTTCTTCTCACTCTACACACTTCAATGTGTGGCTACATACGAAGTTATGGTTTCAAGAAAATTTATGTTCATGATGCTCAGCTCTATATTCCTAGCTCAAATTTTCATCCTCAGTTTCAGACTTTTATCAGTAACTGCGGAGTTGATGAATCCAACTCAGCTCCACATACCCTAAACTGAATTCATCTGTTACTCTAAACCAATACTTTCCTTTTTTTCTTGGTAAATGATACTACCTACCATCCTGTTGACCCAGATTCCTTTTTCCCACTTGTTCACCTGTTTTTTTTCCCCCTTAATATCCTCTTGCTTTATGCCTAGTATTGCTGTCTTTGCTATTGCTGGTAATAAGTCATTTTTGGTAGTACCTGTGAAGTACCTGCTGTGCCCAGCACTGTATACATGCTGCTTTCACTGCTTTTCTTGCATTGGGCCAAATCCTATTTAATTTTCTGCTCCTGGTATCTAGTATAGAGTTTATGGTGCAGTTAAGATAAAACCTCAAAAATTTTGTATTTCCTAAATAAATAAATGTATATGTGAATCAATACATTAATTAACGTTAAATGAGAAATTTATGGTATTGCTGGCATGTTTATGCCTTCTCTCTTTGGAATATGATTTTTTTCTATGTAAAATTTAATAAAAGAGGTGTGTATTAATCTGTTTTCATTGTGTGTGAATTCATGGCAATGACACATTTATAATCCTTAAGGTAGAAGCAGGCCTATTCATCACATTTAAGGTCTTAAACTAAACAAAAAGAAACTAAATTAAAGAAAACCAAAATCTCAAGGAAATATCCAGTAACTGTTGAAACTATCTCATTGAAGAAAAAGTGTTGTAAATTTCCTAATTAGTTAAAATGTGCCAGTTTTTGGTGAGTCTGTACATTAACACATTAGGCGTTGACCAATAAATAAACTGACTGTTTCTCGTTTTGACTAGGAAGGTGAATTGACTTACTGGAAACTTCGAACCTACTGAGTTAGCAGCTGTTAATATCTATAAATCCACCATCCTGAGAATCACCCACTATTCTACTCATGTCCTTTGCATTGGTTAACAAAGTGTGCTGCAACTACAATCAAGTGGAAAACTTTAATAAGTTCCAGTGCCCAGGCTGCACCCTACACCAATTATCTCTGAATCTCTGTGGGTAGAAAACAGGCACCAGTATTTTTTAAAACCTTCAGGTGATTTCAACAAAGAGCCAAGTTTGAGAACCAGAGCCCTAGTATGATCCTCACCATAAAAGTTCTAAATCTTTTTTCAAGACTTCAAATACACCTTTCAAGACTATTCCCTCCTGATGCCATAACACCATGCAGATTGGAACCAGCTGATGCTGCTACATTAATGCGCTTCAAACACAGATCTGATTATGTCACACTGTTAGACAAAGAGCATGCTCCATTCCTTCGTGAAATGCACAGTCCGATGGAAAGGGCAAGAGTGTGGATAGAGAGGAGGAAAAATTCTTCAGTGAGAGAAGTGTAAGTAAGGGTAGGGATTTACCTGAGTTGAAGCCTACAGAAAGGAAAACTAACTGTGACTTAAAGCCAGGACTATTCCTCTCGATTTAGGTAGCGTCTCAGCTGAAACATAATGGAAAGAAATGGCGAAAGAATGTTTAAGGGGACCTATGTCCTGGTGGCACAGTGGTTAACAGTTTGGCTGCTGACCAAAAAAAAGGTCGGCAGTTTGAAACCACCAGCATCTCCTTAGAAACCATATGGGGCAGCTCTTCTTTGTCCTATGAGGTTGTTATGGGCCAGAATCGACTCGATGATAACAGTTTTGGTTTTTACGTCTAGAAGTGAGAGAGGGCTTTTATTTAGCAGCGTTACAGGTAGTTTACCAGGTACGGATGCTGCATTTGAGGGAGGAGTGGAGATGAGGCTGCAATGGTAACCAGGAGCCACCTCTGAAAGGACCATGAAAATTACCTTAAAAACATTAAACATTTTTCTTGCTTTTCCTTCAAAAATTAAATAAAGAAAATGGCAGTATTATTTTAAATAAAGATAACATCATGCAAAATTCAAATATTCTGCAGAGTCTCCATTAGTTTCTAGTTAAATATAAGTTATTGAGGTACACATTCCTTAAGACAGACTCTCCTATCTGAACCAGAAAAGGAGAGCCCCAGAGCTCCAAGGAAAAAAATTATGTTCCTTTTTCTTAAGATTTCTTACTGAATCTTGGATCCTGTCTACCAGAAAAGAAGGAGGAGAAGGATTGCAAGCTTTTAAAGTATGGGCTTGAACTGCAGAGCCAGGTAGACCCAGCATCATGCCAGGACAGCCCTCTCAGAGTCTCTCTAGTCATACTTCTCCTTCCCACACACTCCCATTTAGGAAAAATAAATATAAATCAGCAATGAAACCAATAAAGAAACACTGTTGGTTTGCGAAGAATCTGAGGGAGTCAAAATTGGTTCAGTATTTCCAGGGAAAGAAATTCAGAAATAATTTCAGCAATCATGTAAAATTCCATATTCTTGTATTAGCGATTTTATTTCAAGAAATTCATCCACTGTAATAATCAGATGTATGAATAAGAATTTATATGCAGACTTTCACTTCAACATGCTTTATTTTCTAAAAATAAAGAAAAAGAAAGAACATGAATAATCACAAATAAAGCATATAGCATTAAAATTAAGACACACAGATTTGCATATGAATTAATGGACTGTTAAAATTCATGATTTGGGGTATAAAAAATGAGAGTATAAGAAAAAATATAATTGAAAACAAAAATACTTGGATATACAAGAAGTGTCTGATATCTGATGTCTTATGTAAATGTATATTTTCTGTGATCTGATACCTATAAACACATGCACAGAGAAATATGCATGCAAGAAAGAAAACTGATAAAATTAAAATGTGAAATAATATTAGGAAATGCAAGCATATTAAGCCAATATTTATACCACTATATGTTGAAAAAATGTTCAAAGATTATGGGATCACTTTCATTATCTCAAGTGTACATGTACATTTAGGTGTTAGTATTCTTTTTATATAATTGATATTAGACTCTATACAATTTTCTGAACTCTGCTTTCCACTCATTTTGGGCATTGCGCTGGTATTCGGTATAGTTTGGAAACATAATCATAAACTATATAGTTACCAACCATCTTTCCTGAGAAATTCTCCAATGTTGGTTGTCTACTCAACAACCGTTTGCTACCACTGTCCTTTGATAAACACCTAACCCAGGTTTTGCTTGTACCATCTATTCCACATAGTCAGACCTACCACGGCAATTATTTCTCCTTCCCAGGAACTGATTTAGAAAGAAGCATGTAGCACATTCTGGTCAATGAAAAGCTATAGAAATGTCTGCTTGATGAGAAGAGTTTTTCAATATTAAAAAGTTACAAACTGGAGGAAAGAGACCTCTCTTCCACTGTACAATTAGAGATCTGTACTGACACTCAAAGCCAAGAGAGGAGAAAGCCTGAGTAGAAACACATTCAGCATACAGGGAAGATATCAGAATTGAATGATTGATAGAATTTCATCCTTGATGACATAAAAAACCACTGAATAATACCAAATTAGAGTCACACTATCCTGAGGCTTCTTGTTATGTAAAATGGTGCATTTTTCTTATGATTAAGCCAGTATAGGTAGCACCTTTTCTATTCCTTGCAGCCAACTCAAACCAAACGAAGAAACGTGCATGTGGATGTTGGCAAGGGTGAGCTGGACAAAATAGCTTGTTACCAATGCCTCCAGGAGACAATTTACCTCCTTTCACCTCAGGTCTAAAACAAGGAGCATCAACTTACAATTTCCCTTTGATAAAGTCTAACTGAGAGTAAAATTTGACTATGAAGGAGAAAGGTTTACAAAGGCAAGATGAAGAACAAGAGGGAGAAAGTCTTTACCATAATACTTGTGCTGAGTTTTGCTAGACAGCTGTTCCTCTGTCTTGCCAAGCCAAAACAGAAGTATTACCTTCATCAACAGTGAAAATGAAAATCACATGAGTAAAGAAAAATTGCAGATACTTTCCCTAAAGAGAAGCCTTTTGAACTCAATTATCATTTTTAACATTTGGGAGGAACAAGGTTCAAAATGGAGAAAGAAGTATGAAGGCACAGTCTTCTCTGGTACCACAGGCCACAGACTTTCCTGACCCTCATCATCTGTCTTTAAATCTCCATTCCTGAGGTGAGACAAAGAGATACTTTAAATAACATATAGGAAATGAATAACTTTTCCTTGAAAAAAGCAGTCTCTGTGGTGAATTAACAAGTCCCTGGGTGGCACAAACTGTTAAGTGCTTGGCAACTAATTGAAAGATTGATAGTTCCAATCCACTCAGAGGCACCTCAGAATAAAGACCAGGTGATATGCTCCTGAAAGGTCACAGTCGTGAAAATCCTATGGAGCACAGTTCTACTCTGAAAAATATGGAATCACCAGGAGTTGGAATTGACTCAGCAGCAACTGGATTTGGTTTGGTGGAGAATCAGTTGAATCATCTGTGCATCTGACCCACATTAAAAAAAAAAAAAATCAAGTGTGTTCCTATTAAAGAAGCTTGACATTGAGAAGTCAATTCTATTTAACACAAGCTGAATAAGACAGCATGTGTGAGTCATTATCTAAAAATTGAGTGGATGTCTGAATAACATCAAACCCAGGAGAACCGGATTAGGCATATCCTTAAACTTTTCTAAGTCACTGAATCTGAATGGAGATGAAGATTTGCACATAGGAGTTTTATCAGGATCAACTCTTGGGAGCAACACCTGAGTGGTAGCGGGAGAAGTAGGATTGGGCACAGGCAGAAATTAAACTTTGAGGCAGTTGCATTAAAAGGTTTCAGCCAATCCCATGGGAAATCTGATAATAGGATAGTTTTTCAGAGGTGTATCCTGAATGGAGACCAGAGATACCAGCCCTTGTACCTCCATACCAGGCAGTCTTTGGGGTCAAGTTGAAGGGAGCATGCTCTTGGATGAGGCAGCTACTTTAGTCCATGCTCAATTCCTGGGTAGAGATTCAGGTTAGAAATCAAAGCTTCTGGCTGTCAGAGGAATGAGTATCTAACAGAAATATCTCATCACAGCAACCACTTCAGTGTCCAAGATCTAAACAGTCAACCACTGTGTGTGCATGCGTGCATGTGTGTGTGTGTGTGTGTGTGCACGTGTCCGTGTGCATGTGTGTGAGTGCATGTGTGCACATACGCACGCACAGTTGTTCACAAATTACAAACGCTAGAGAGGAAGAAACCAGACCAGAAGGAATTGGAAGGAAGTATTTGTATTACAAGAAAAAGGAGGAGGAGGAGAAAAAGAGGGGAAGGAGAATGGGAGACAAAGTGCAGTATGTTAGGTGCATAATGATTAGGATAGAAATCTTTTGCCTGAAAATATGAGAGCCAGCATCCCTATGCTCTAATATCTTGACAACATTTGAGATATATTTTCCTGGCACATGGTAGCAAGAGAGGTTTATGGAAAGGGATAATCCATTCAGACAATACATGACATTTTAAAAAATTGTGTTAACTCTATTAAAAAAAAAAAACTTGTAATTTCAACATATTTTACATGTACAACTAAGTGATATTGATTATGTTCACCATATTTTATAATTATCACCACTGCTTCCAAAATTTTCTATCACCCTTGATAGACACTCAGTGCCCCCTAAACAGTGACTCTATCTTTCCCTAGCCTGTACCCCTGGTAACTAACAACAAACTTTGTGCATATTCCAGATATTTCATAAAAGTGGGATCATACAATATCTGTCTTTTTGTGATTGACTTATTTCACTCAGCATAGAGTTTCCAAGGTTTATCTACCCTGTAGAATATTTCAGAACTTCATTCAACGAGACCAGAAGTTGGTTCTTTGAAAGGATCAATAAAATAGACAAACCACTTGCTCAACTCACAAAGGAAAAAAATGAGAAGATGCAAATAACCAAAATAAGAAATGAAATTGGAGACATTAAAACAAATCCAATGGAATACTATGGAAAACTGTACGTCAAACAAATTTGAAAAATTAGATAAAATGGACAAATTCCTAGAAACACACTGCCTACCTAAACTGATGCAAATAGAGGTAGAAAATCTAAGCAGATCCATAACAAAAGAAGAGAATGAAGATGTCATAAAACAAACAAACAAACAAGTCTCTCAACAACAACAAATCCATGACCCAGATGGCTTCACAGGGGAGTTTTACTAAACATTCAGAGAAGAGTTGACACAAATCCTACTCAAACTCTCCCAAAACATATAATGAAACATTCTATGAAACCAGCATCACCTTGATACCAAAACCAGGTAAGGACATCACAAGAAAGAAAATTACATGCATGTATCCCTCATGAACCTATGTTCATGAATGAAAAAACTCTTATCAAAATTCTAGCAAACAGAATACAAAAATATATTAAGGAAATTATACACCATGACTAAGTGGGATTCATACCAGGACTACAAGAGTTGTCAAATAGCCAATAAACATATGAAAGGATGCTCACTGTCATAGCCCATTCCAAAAAAGAAAAAACAAACTCATTGCCCTTGAGTTGGTTCCAATTCATAGAGACCCTATAGGACGGAGTAGAACTGCCCCATAGAGTTCCCAAGGAGCAGCTGGTGAATTTGAACTGCTGACCTTTTGGTTCACAGCCAAGCTCTTAACCACTGTCATTAGGGAAATGCAAATCAAAACTGCAATGAGATACATACTAGGATCTATTATTAGAAAATAACAGCTGGGCTTTTTGTTTGTGTTTTTTTCACACCTTCTAGGATGGTTATTTTTATAAAATTGGAAACTAACAAGTGTTAAATTGGAAACTAACAAGTGTTGGCAAGGATGTGAACCAATTGGGGCCCTTGTCCATTGTTGGTGGGATTGTAAAATGGTGCAACCACTATGAAGAAAAGTTTAGTAAGTCCTCAAAAAGTTAAATATAGAATTTGTATATGACCCAAAGATTCAACCACTAGGTATACACCCAAAACTCTTGAAAGCAGTGACTCAGACAGATACTTGTATGCCAATGCTCACTGCATTGTTCACGATAGCCAAAAGGTAGAAACAACCCAAGTGTTCATCAACAGATGAATGGATAAACAAAATGTGGTACATATATACAATGGAGTATTACTCTGCCATAAAAAGAAATTAAGTCCTGATACATGCCACAGCATGAATGGACCCACAACATGAATGGACCTAGAAAATATTATGCTGAGTGAAATAAGTTATACAAAAGGACAGATATTGTATGATTCCACTAATATGAAATAGCTAGAATAGGCAAACATATAGATACCAAAGTGTATTAATTGTTACCAAGGGTGGGTTGGAGAAGGAGATAGGGAGATATTGCTTACAGGATAATAAGCTTCTATTACAGTTGATGAAAAATTTTGGAAATGCGTAAATGGAAAAGCACATATGTAATCAATGTCACCAAAGTGTAGGCATAAAAATGGTTGAAATGAAAAATATTTTGTTTTGTATATTAGATGACAATTAAAAAAAAAACAGCTCATCAAACTTAATGATAAAAGAATGGATGCTTTCCTTTTTAGATCAGAAATAAGACAAAGATATTTATTCTTGTAATTTCTATTCAACATTATTCTGCAGGTTCTAGTCAGAGCAATTAGGTAGGAAAAATAAATAAAAAAGCATCCAGCTTGGAAAGGAAGAAGTAAAACTCTTTGCTGATGACATGAGCTTGTAAATAGAAAACCCAAAGGAATCAATAAGAAAAATTTTAGAATTAATAAATAACTTCAACAAAGTTGCAGGACACAAGATCAACATACAATAATCTAATGTATTTCTATACACAAGTAATGAACAATCCAAAACTGAAATTAAGAAAACAACTTCATTCACAACAGCATTAAAGACTAAAATACTTGGGAATAAATTTTAAAAAAGAAAAAAAGAAGTACAAGATTTGTAAATTAAAAACTGCAAAACAAGATCTAAATAAATGGAACATCATCCTGTTTTTGTGGATTGGAAGACTTAACTTATTAAAACGTCAGTACTGCCCAAACTGATCTACGGATTCAGTGCAATCCCTCTCAGGATGCTAGCTTATTTCTTTGTAGCAATTGACACACAAATTCTAAAATTCATAAGAATTTAAAGGAACCAGAATAGCCAAAATGACACTGAAAAATGACAAAACAGGAGGGCTTAAACTTCTTAATTTCAAAATTTATTACAAAGCAACAGTAATTAAGACACTGTGGTCAAATAGACCAGTTGAATAAAACTGATAATCCAGACATAAACCCATACTGATTTCCAACAAGTATGCTAAGGCCATTCAATGGGGAAATAATTGTAATTTCAACCAATGGTGTTGGCACAAGTGGATAGCCACATGCAAAAGAATGAAGTTGGACCCTTACCTCACACCATATATAAATATTAACACGAACAGATCAATAACCTAAATATAAGAACTTAAACTATAAAACTTTTAGAAGAAAATATAAGGGTAAATTTTCATGATCTTGTATTTGGCAAAAGATTCTTAGTTACGACACTAAAAGCGCAGGAAACAACAGAAAAAATACTGTGCTTTGAAATACACCCACATATTGGGAGAATATATTTGCAAATCATATATCTGATAAGGAACTTTGTGTGTATATATATATATACACACACACATATATATAAGCTCTTACAACTCAATGATAAATACACAACTTAAAAAATAAGCAAAAAATCTAGATAGACATTTCTCTAAAAAATATACAAAAGGCCATTAAGCACGTGAAAAGATACCTGATATCATTAGTAATCAGGGAAATGTGAATCAAAACCACAATAAGATGCCATTTTACATCCATTAGGGTGGCTAGAATTAAAAAGTCAAATAATGACAAGGGTTGGAGAGAACATGGGAGAATCAGAAATCTCATACACTGCTGGTGGGAGAATAATACGTTGCAGCCAGCCACTTTGGAGAACAGTTTGGCATTTCCCCACATAATTAAAGTTACCACATGACCCAACAATTTCACTCCTGTGCATACACCCAAGAGAAGTGAAAATGTATGTCTACACTAAAACTCGTACATAAATGTTCATGGCAACGTTCTTCATAATTGCC
Source organism: Elephas maximus indicus (assembly GCF_024166365.1). Lineage (NCBI taxonomy): Eukaryota > Metazoa > Chordata > Mammalia > Proboscidea > Elephantidae > Elephas > Elephas maximus. The sequence goes on along the minus strand of NC_064826.1, from coordinate 108,485,946 downwards.
ATAAGGTGGGAGCAACTAAATTTCCATCAGTAAACAATGAGCAAATAAGAAGTGGTATATACATGCAATGTAATATCATTTGATCATAAAAGGAAGTGCAGAGGCACATTAAAACTTGGATGGACCTTGAAACCATGGAACAATGAGCTGAGTGAAAGAAGCCAATCACAAAAGTTCATCAAAGTCCAAAATACAGCAAATACAGAAAATTAGATTAGTCTGCAGAGGGAAGAATGGGATATAGGGGGACAATAACTAAAAGGTAAGAGTTTATTTTCGAGGGGATAAAAATGTCCCAAAATTTACTGCAGTCCTGCATTCACATGCCTGAAAATACTGAAAACCACTGAAATGTACACATTAAATAGGTGAATTGTGTGAGAAGTGAATTATACCTCAATAAAACTGTTAAAAACAAAACATTAAATTATCGATTTTCTCAGTAACAATTACCATAACCAGCAGAATCACAAAAGTTCAACAACCAACTTCTAAAAGAAGAAATAGTAACTTTTTTAATATTTAAAACTAAAATAAGCCAAGTATAATTTGATTTTTTTTTCTTATGGAATGTGGACATTGCCAAATTTTATAAGTGAATAATCATTTAAAAAGGAAAGAAAACATTGCCATCAAGTCAACTTCTGACATATAACAACCATGTAGGACAGAGTAGAACTACCCCACAGGGTTTCCAAATAGTAGCTGGTAGATTCAACCTACCAATCTTTTTGGTCAGCAGCTGAGCTCTTAACTGCTACGCCATCAGGGCTCCAATCATAATATAAGACAATTAAAATGTTAATATAAAAAAGAAATCCTTTTAAACATTTAGAAACAAAATCAGAGCACTTGTAGAACAATCAATACAACAAAGGTGGTAGGCCATCTGTCAAGGGCATTGGAATTAAATCCATAAAAAATGTGGAAAATCAATTTGGTCATCCGTTTTTAATGTAAGATATGCCACATGAGGTCTAGTGTGAAGTTCAAGGACAGTGCTTAATCTGAATTATGTCTCCTATTCACCTGGATGAAACTCCAGATAAAATTCTGGAAATGGGAATCTAGAAGCGTTGAAAAGCCTAAGAATTCTTATCTAGGTAAATATAACTAGTTCCATCCACCTTATTATCAAATAAAGGTACATTGCTATTTATAGTTTTTTGGGTTTTTTTTTTTTTGAGTGAGACTTCTGTAGTATATAAAAGCAGCATCAAAGCTACAGAACCTGTAGGGCATGAAAGTCTTCTATAATTACTTAAATTCTTATAAAAGCAGACATTTCCTTGGACAAATCCTGACTTAATCAGTGTAACATCAAACAGAATGAGAAATAGATAACCTCAGGGGACTCTTTGTTAAACAAGAGTTAACTTTTGTGATGCAATGACTCAGCAATAAAACACATAATTATACCTTTTGCAAAGATTATCAGGCTTGATGACTGCAACTTTTTGCAAATTATCTGTTAGCATGATTTTTGGTCCCTGTAATTTTACCTTCAAAATTTTAACTTCAAAGTACTGTTTTGTTTAAATATTTCATAATAAATTTCCTCCACTTGAAATAATTAGCCCCAAATGTATCAAGAATTGACAATAAAAGACTGGTGTGATTATTTGTCTTTTCAGAGAATATTGTTAAAAAGGGTTAAAGAGATTTTTTTTGCGGAATTCATATAATTACTAACATTGTTTTTATTGAAGCAGAAGTAAAAAACAAATAATAATCGTATGAAGCATTGTGTCTTTTGCAATCTATTGTAAGTCTCTGAAACACAAATAACGTTGCTCATGGTCACCTGAAGCCTAAACCCCAGCTGAGGACCCTTAGTCCTATTTAAAATCTTAAATGCTGAGTATGTTTATAAAGACAAAGTCATTCAAGATCAGTCATGAAGTAGATTTAAGTCCAGCTCCATATCACAGATAGGACATAACAAATAATAGATTTGAACATTTTATTTTAAGTGTTCATGATAAATCTAACACAAAATCCCCTGGGAGAAAATATGTAAATAGCACAATGTGGCTTCATAGCTTCAGTCCCCAAGGACATGCCATGACTTTTTTGAAGTTCTTTACTTGCCTGTTATTTGTGAATTGGGTTTGTGGAAAAGTTGAAAACTGACAGGATCTGGGATTTAATTTTGATGGAAAATATTTTCTTTTGTTTTGTTTTTTCCCCTTTTAGATCCTGCTATGAGCTAAAAGTCACTTTCTGAGGGAATTTTAAGAAAGACACATTGAAGGCTTAGCTGTATGTAGAATAAATAAGGGGTTGCATTTAATAGGCTTTTTCATTAAAGTGTCCAAAGCAATCATCTCTGTATAGAATTATTCAAAAATTTCACTTTTTATTTCTAGTGAAAATGTAAAAAAAAAAAATAGGGAAATAGTTTCAGAAGGATACTTACTGCCATTCTCTTTGCATGCTATTACTGAAAAAGTGATTGCCTTCATTTAGGAGTAAAACATTTTCACTAACAGGTTTTCTTTTTTCCTCTCTACTGAAGATTAAACTAAAAAAATAAAATAAAAAAAAAACTGTTGCCATTTAGCCAATTCCCACTTACACTGACCCGATAGAGTAGAACTGCCCCATAGGGTTTCCAAGGCAATACTCTTCATGGAAGCTGACTGCCACATCTTTCTTGGATCTGCTAGTGGGTTCAAACCATCCACCTTTCAGTTAGCAGATGAGCACTTAACCACTGTGCCACCAGTGTTCCTTCTACTGAAGATTATAGCCTAGGAAACCCTATGGGGCAGTTCTCCTCTGTCCTATAAGGTCTCTGAGTCACAACCCACTTAACTGCACACAAAACAACTACAACTGCTTTTAAAGTTTGAAAAATAATTTCTTTCTGAACTATAAGCTTAAAAAAAAAAGTCTTATTGTGATTCTAAGCTAATTACAGGAAACGTTTTAAATCTATTACTTTTCCTCAATAATTGTCACATTCCAGTTAATTTCAGAGTTTTAAGTTAATTAAGTACATTACAAGCAGATATTAAAACTCTAGTGATAACAGGACTAAAGAGACAGGATGTTCTCAGTGTTTTCAAAACAATAACCAATACAAAACTATATTTGCCTGAATCAAAATACTCAATTAGATATCTTTTAAAGAGATACTGGAAATTTTAAAAATAAGCTTAGAAAATTGCCTAAAATCAGAATCATGGCATGATACTTCAAATTATAAAGCTCATTTTGGACTAATAATTTTTGAAAAAATAATTTTACATTTTTGTTCCCAATTGTTATAAGAATATGCTCACAACAGGTGTTGACCTGGCACATAAACACAACTCCAGCATTCAGAAATCTGAAGAAGAGAAGTTGTAGAGTGACAATTCTACAGCCACTTAATGGTGGAGTGGCTATATCATTTCATTAACACAAATAAATCCACTGGAAATACAATAACTTAGACAAGCCTGTCAGGGAGAGTAGAAAGGTTGTGCTTTACATTTGTACTTGCTTATCTCTATGTGAGATGAATATGTCGTTTTAAAATATGTGAAGTTCTTGCGTTTGACCCTGATGTGCCTACATCGAATCCTGAGAGTCTAAAGAACACAGTTTGAAAACAAGTTAGATGCAGAATTGATTTGAATTTATCATGTAGGATTTGGTCTTAGAGAATTAATAAATACTCAGGTTCATCATGCATAACGTCATGTAGTTTATTGCAAGGTATTAATGGCAAGTCATGAAAGAAAGCCCTCAAGACACTCATTTAGACCCAGGGAATCAGAATTAACAATTACAACAGTACTTAAATGTCTAGAGCCCAAATCTCTAGATTTCAGTCTATCTTTAAGGAGGGGTCTCAGGAGGAAGGCTTAACCAAGGCTCTAACTCTGCTAAGTCCCTAGTGGCTAGGGTCCCAACTCATTGGCGATGGACAGAGTCTCAGTGGGCTCTTAGTCTTCGGAGAAAGTAGGAGACTAAAGTAACTTCCCTTTGCCTCTGCCTTCTTTCAGTGAGTGAGCAGGAATTCAGGGTTTATGTGTGAGATTCTCACCTTTGCCTCACACAATAAGGGCCAGTGGGACATCAAAGTATGTTATGTCTTTTCTCTAGGGTTAGAGATTACAGGAATGTCACATTCTTTTTTTCCAAGGTTAGAAATTAGGGTGGTCATTTAGAATTATGTTTCAAGGATAGTTTACAAAGATTAACTATGTTTTGACTTCTTTTATAGCAAGTAGCATGTGGGGTCAAAGTCAAATGTTGTTTACCACATTCTTCACATATTTCACATGCTTCTGTGTCTAATTTTAGAAGTTTTGTGAATAATTTTCTAAGGACTTTAAAGTTTCTAATGGCTTATACTTAATGTCGGAGAGCTCCACCAAGGTAGACATATTTCTAAGTCCATACCATGGGAGTTTATACACAAGTATTTTGAAAACATAACAGTGTATTTTTTTTTTTAATAATATTGAGTTTTGGCAAAGTTTACACAGGAAGTTAGGTTCCCATTTGACAATTTCCACATATATTGTTCAGAGACATTAGTTATATTTGTTACAATGTGTCAACATTCTCTTTAACTGTGTTCTGTTTGTTCCATTTCTAGTACTCTAGCTTTCCTATCACCTGATCTTATTTTGCTTTCAAGTAATTGTTGACCTTATGGTCTCATACTAACGGTTTTTAAGTAGAACAACAATCTTGTGAGTAAAATCCTTTATTTTGTGTGCCGCTTCGCCATTTCACTAAAAGGTGATCTCAGGGGATATAGGCTGAGTTCTAGGTTTAAAGAGTATCTGAGAGCAATGGCCCCAGGAAGTCCTCTGTCGTCTACTATTTCAGTTGGTCTGGCTTTTTTTTTAATAAGTGTATGAGTTCTGCTCCACATTTTTCTCTCATTCTATCTGGGGCCAACCATTGTGACCCTAAACAGATGGTCAGTAGTGGTAGTGGGGCACCATCTAGCTCTCCTGTTCTCGGGGTGGATGAGGTTGTGGTTCACGCAGACTTGTTTCTTCTCTGAGCTTTTGGTTGCCTTCTTACTGTCTTGCTCCTGGCAAGTAGAGACCCTGTAGGTGTGTCTTAGATAGCCACTCACAAGCTTTTAAGCCCCTAGACACCACTCACTTCACTAGGATCCAGATCACGATTTTTGTGAACTATATTATGACAATTGACTGAGTTGTCCCATGAGACTATGGTCCTAAGACTTCAAACCCACAAAACCAATCTTGGAAGGTATTTGGTTACATATGAGGAGTATCCATATTTGTGTCTTCAATGAATAGATATACATGCACCCACACATTTGTATTTACATGTACCCAAAAAAAAAATTTTTTTTATAGATGGTTTTATCTGTTCTCACCTATGTACACACCTGTACATTCCCATATACCAATATGCCTAAAACCCATCCATATGTGCTCACTCATTTTTACTTTGATCATGCTGTAGTCACTACATCCACATTCAGTGCCACTTTTCCCATCATCAAAAATTTCCAAGTCTCTGTGGTCTAAAGCAAGTAAACAAAATCTTAGAGAAGAAACAAGTCTACGTAATCCACAACCTCATTCAGAAATACTTGAAATGAATGGTTTCTGGCTACCACCACTGATCATTCTAAACAGGATCACAATAGTTTGTCCAGGATACAATGAGAGAAAAATATTCAGTAGACCTCATACATATGTATGTGTGTGTATGTATATATATATATATATATATATATAAAGACAGACAAACTGTAATAGTAGAAAATAGAGGATTCACTGACATTATCACCCTGAGACACTCTTTAAACCTAAAACTGAGTCTATCCCTTGAGATCACCTTTTAGTGAAATAGCAGAGTGGCACAAAAAATAAAGGAATATTACCTGTAAGATCAGTGCCTACTTTTAGTATGAAACCAAAAGGTCAACAATTACTAAAAAGCAAAGAAAGCAAGTGGTCAGGGAAACTAGAGTACTGGGAACGGAATGAACAGAACACAAAGAGAATGTTGACACATTGTAATAAATGTAACTAATGTCACTGAACAATTTGTATGGAAATTGTCAAATGGGAATCTATCTTGCTGTGTAAACTTGTGCCAAAAACAAAATAAAATATTTATTTTAAAAAAGTCTATTTTTTCTGATATCAGTATGGCCATACCTGCTATCTTTTGTTTACTCATTCCTGGAATATCTTTTCCCTTTCTTTTTAGTCTCTTTGTGTTCTTATGTCTAAGGTGTGTTTCTTATAGACAGCAAAAGGATGGACCATGTTTGTTTGTTTTTTAATACTTTCTGCCACCCTCTGCCTTTGGCTGGGGCATTTAGATCATTTACATTTAAGGTTATTACTGAAAATGAGGAGTCTTCCTCTTTCCTTTAGCTACTTGTTTTTTGAGTGTTTCATTATCTTTGTTTTTTATTCTGATTTTTCTCTTTTTGTTTGTATTTGACTGCTTGCTTGTGATAAGCCTTTTGCTTTATTCCTTCTTTTCTTCTGAATGTTTTTTCTTGGTGATTTCAGTGATTAATACCTATATTACATTATACAACTTACAATTGCAAAGTTTAACATATGAATGTCAGTTAACACACAAACTTAACATAGTAAATCTATTCCTGATATGCTCTTCCCTCCCCCATTTCTGTTGTCTCCGTTAACATCAACATGTTGCTGGGTGAAAATCCCAGGTTTTGCTCAGTATGACTTGTTACAGCCAATTAACAAGAGGCCAAGCTGGGAGATCAGAAAGACGCCTTTATCTCATTGTATAAGGAAAGGAGCAATTGGGGCTGTTGCCTCTGAGACTGCTCCCAGGTAGCTTGGGGAGGTGGGCTTTTACAGAACAGACGGTAGACAAGGAAATGCAAATTCATCATGAATATTCAGGACTGACCTTCATGCAGGTGCTCAGAGCTTAGGGATGACTATGCATTTTCTTTAGATAGGGCTTAATGCCCAGGATGGAGAAAGAGGTTGGTTTTCTTTCATTAGGATGTTAAGTCTCCACCCAGAGGCAGGATAAGGACATCTGTAGCCCATTCTATGTTTATGTTGTCAGGAAAAACTTTAGAAGAATGTGCGGCTTATTCTGCTTGATGTAGGAGGATAAACCAGAGCAGGTGTCTCTTAGAAGTGTTGGGCTCTTAGGCTGCCTGACTCAAATATACTATCTATAATCTATAAGTTTACTTTGTACATATTTTTACAAAAATGATGTGTTGTTTGCAGAATTTAATTATTGAGTTTATTCCCTGAAAATATCATGACTTGGTCTTTATGATTGACTATGTTGTTGCATTTTTTGGAGAACACTCTCTCTCTTATTCATTATTTATTTTTAACCCAGGTATATAAGTATTTATTTAATTCTCTTGCCTTTCCATTTGGAGTACACCCTTGCATAAACACTTGTAAAGCTGGTCTGGTAGTAGCAAATTCCAAGAGGTTCTGTTTGGGAATGTCTTGATTTCTGCCTTACTTCTTTTTTTAATCAATTTTTTTTGTGCTTTAAGTGAAAGTTTACAAATCAAGTCAGTCTCTCATACAAAAATTTATATACACCTTGCTATAAACTCCTAATTGCTCTCCCCACAATGAGACAGCACACTCCTTCCCTCCACTCTGCATCTTCAAGTCCATTCGGTCAGCTTCTGTTCTCCTCTGCCCTCTCATCTCCCCACCAGATAGGAGATGCCAACATAGTCTTATGTGTCCACTTGATCCGTGAAGCTCAGTCTTCACCAGAATCATTTTCTATCCCATAGTCCAGTCCAATCCGTGTCTGAAGAGTTGGCTATGGGAATAGTTCCTGTCTTGGGCTAACAGAAGATCTGGGGAACACAACCTCTGGGGTCCTTCTAGCCTCAGTCAGACCATTAGCTCTGGGCTTTTTACGAGAATTTGAGATCTGCACCCCACTGCTTTCCTGCTCCCTCAGGGGTTCTCTGCTATGTTCCCTGTCATGGCAGTCATTGGTTGTAGCCGGGCACCATCTAGTTTTTCTAGTCTCAGGCTGATGGAGTCTCTGGTTTATGTGGCCCTTTCTGTCTCGGGCTCATAATTACCTTGTATCTCTAGTGTTCTTCATTCTCCTTTACTCCAGTTGGGTTGAGACCAATTGATGCATCTTAGATGGCCACTTGCTTGCGTTTAAGACCCCAGAAGCCACTCTGCAAAGGGAGATGCAGAATGTTTTCTTAATAGGTCTCATTATGCCAATTGACTTAGATGTCCCCTGAAACCATGGTCCCCAAACTCCTGCCCCTGTTACACTGGCCATCAAAGCATTCAGTTTATTCAGGAAACTTCAGTTGTGCTGACCTCTCCTATATTGTGTGTCATTTTTCCCTTCACCTAAGATAGTACTTATCTACTATCTAATTAGTGAAAACACCTCTCCATCCCTCCCTTCTTCTCCCTTCTCATAACCATCAAATAATATTTTCTTCTCTGCTTAAACTATTTCTCCAGTTGTTACAATAGTGGTCTTAAACCATATTTGTCCTTTTGCAACTGACTAATTTCACTCAGCATAATGTCTTCCAGATTCCTTCATGTTATGAAATGTTCCATGGATTCATCATTGTTCTTTATCCATGCACAGTATTCCATTGTGTGAATATACCATGATTTCTTTATCCATCCATCTGTTGATGGGCACCTTGGTTGCTTCCATCTTTTTGCTATTGTAAACAGTGCTGCAATGAGCATGGGTGTGCATATATCTGTTCGTGTAAAGGCTCTTGTCTCTCTAGGATATATTCCAAGGAGTGGGATTGCTCGATCTTAAGGTAGTTCTATTTCCAGTTTTTAAGGAAATGCCAAATTGATTTCCAAAATGGTTGTACCTTTTTACAGTCCCACCAGCAGTGTATAAGTGTTCCAGTCTCTCCACAACCTCTCCAAAGTTTATTACTTTGTGTTTTTTGGATTAATGCCAGCCTTATTCGAGTGAGATTGAATCTCATTACAGTTTTGATTTCCATTTCTCTAATGGCTAATGATCATGAGCATTTCTTCATGTATGTGTTAGCTACCTGAATATCTTCTATAGTGAAGTGCCTATTCATATATTTAGCCCATTTTTTAAATGGGTTATTTGTCTTTTTGTAGTTGAGTTTTTGCAGTATCATGTAGATTTTAGAGATCAGTCACTGATTGGAAATGTCATAGCTAAAAACATTTTCCCAGTCTATAGGCAGTGGGTTTTTTTTTTTTTTTTTTAATAGGTAATCTTTTTACTCTTTTAGTAGTCTTTGGGTGAGCATAGGTGTTTGATTTTTAGGAGCTCCCAGTTATCTAGTTTCTCTTCTGCATCATTAGTAATGTTTTGTGTACTGTTTATGCCATGTATTAGGGCTCCTAGCACTGTCCCTATTTTTCTTCCTTGATCTTTATCATTTTAGATTTTATATTTAGGTCTTTCATCCATTTTGAATTGGTTTATGTGCATGGTGTGAGGTATCGGTCTTGTTTCATTTTTATGCAGATGGGAAACCAGTTATGCCAGCAAAATTTGTTAAAAAGACTGTCTTTTCCTCATTTAACAGACTTTGGGCCTTTGTCGAATATCAACTGCTCACATGTAGACTGATTTACGTCTGAATTCTCAATTCTGTTCCATTGGTCTATGCATCTGTTGTACCAGTACCAGGTTGTTTTGACTACTGTGGCAGTATAATAGGTTCTAAAATCAGGTAGAGTGAGCCCTCCCACTTTGTTCTTCTTTTCCGGTAATGTTTTACTTATCTGTGGCCTCTTTCCCTTCCATACAAAGTTGGTGATTTGTTTCTCCATTTCATTAAAAAATGTCGGAATTTGGATCGGTATTGCATTGTATCTATAGATGGCTTTTGGTAAGACTGACATTTTATAATGTTAAGTCTTCCTATCCATGAGCAAGGTATGTTTTTCCACTTATGTAGGTCTCTTCAGGTTTCTTGCAGAAGTGTCTTGCAGTTTACTTTGTGTAGGTCTTTTACACCTCTGGTAAGATTTATTCCTAAGTATTTTATCTTCCTGGGGGCTACTGTAAATGGCATTGATTTGGTAATTTCCTCCTCGATGTCCTTTTTGTTGGTGTAGAGGAATCCAACTGATTCTTGTATGTTTGTCTTGTATCCTTAATCTCTGATGCACTCTTCTATTACTTTCAGTAGTTTTCTTTAGGGTTTTCTGTGTATAAGATCATGTCATCTGCAAATAGAGATAATTTTACTTCTTCTTTGCCAAACTGGATGCCCTTTATTTCCTTATCTAGCCTAATAGCTCTGGCTAGGACCTGAAGCACAATGTTCCATAAGAGTGGAGATAAAGGGCATCCTTGCCTGGTTCCTGTTATCTAGAGGAATGCTTTCAGACTCTCTCCATTTAGGAAGAAGTTGGCCGTTGGCTTTGCATAAGTGGTCTTTATTATGTTGAGGAATTTTCCTTCTATTCCTATTTTGCTGTGAGTTTTTATCATGAATGGGTGTTGAATTTGTCAAATGCCTTTTCTACATCAATTGATAAGATCATGTGGTTATTCTCTTGTTTCATTTATATGATATATTACATTAATTGTTTTTCTAATGTTGAACCATCTCTGCATACATGGTATGAATCCCACTTGGTCGTGGTGAATTTTTTTTTTTTTTTTTTGATACGTTGTTGAATTCTATTGGCTAGAATTTTGTTGAGGATTTTTGTACCTAAGTTCATAAGGGATATAAAAAAAAAGATATAGGTCTATAATTTTCTTTTATTGTTGAGTCTTTACCTGGTTTTGATATCAGGGATATGCTGGCTTCATAGAATGAGTTTGGGAGTGTTCTGTCCTTTTCTATGTTCTGAAATACCTTTATTAGTCGTGGTGTTAACTCCTCTCTGAAAGTTTGGTAGAACTCTGCACTGAAGCCGTCAGGGCCAGGGCTTTTTTTGTTGGGAGTTTTTTGATTACCTTCTTAATCTCTTCTCTTCTTACGGGTCTATTTAGTTGTTCTACCTCTGTTTGTGTTGGTTTAGGTAGGTAATGTGTTTCTAGAAATTCATCCATTTCTTCTAGGTTTTCAAATTTGTTAGAGTGTAATTTTTCATAGTAATCTGATATGATTCTTTTAATTTCAGTTTGGTCTGTTGTAATATCATCCATCTCATTTCTTAGATTATTTGCTTCCTTTTCCACTTTTCTTTTGTCAGTATGGCCAATAGTTTATCAGTTTTGTTAATTTTTTAAAAGAACCAATTTTGGTCTTGTTAACTCTTTCCATTTTTTTTCTGTTCTCTATTTCATTTTTTATGTTGGTGAAAGAAGGTATTTGCAGTGAAGAAGTCCTTGGTCTTGCAAAATTCTATCATTCGATCTCCAGGATTGTTTCTATCACCAAGGCCATATATTCCAACTACTGATCCATCTTCTTTGTTTCCAACTTTTGCATTCCAATCGCCAGTAATTATCAATGTATCTTGATTGCATGTTCAATCAATCCCAGACTGCAGAAGCTGATAAAAATCTTCTACTTCTTCATCTTTGGCCCTAGTGGTTGGTGTGTAAATTTGAATAATAGTGGTATTAACTGGTCTTCCTTGTAGACATATGGATATTATCCTATCAATGACAGCATTCTACTTCAGGATAGATATTGAAACGTTCTTTTTGACAATGAATGCAACACCATTCCTCTTCGAGTTGTCATTCCCAGCATAGTAGATTACGTGATTGTCCAATTCAAAATGACCAATACCACTCCATTTCAGCTCTCTAAGGTCTAGGATATCATTGTTTACGCATTCCATTTCATTTTTGACGATCCGGTTTTCCTAGATTCGTACTTCGTACATTCCAGATTCTGATTATTAATGGATGCTTACAGCTGTTCTCATTTTGAGTCATGCCACATCAGCAAATGAAGGCCTCGAAAGATCTACTCCATCCACGTGATTAAGGTCGACTACTTTGAGGAGGCAGCTCTTCCCCAGTCATCTTTTGAGTTCATTACAACGTGGGAGCTCATCTTCCAGCACTGTATCAGACACTGCTCTGCTGGTATTCATAAGGTTTTCACTGGCTAATGCTGAAACGTGTCCTTCATGGTGACCCTGCTGCTATCTGAATACTGGTGGCATAGCTCAAGCATCACAGCAACACACAAGTTCCCACAGTCTGACAAACTGACAGACCAACGACTTCTTCATTACAAATACCTTCTTTCACCAACATAAACGGTGACTTTTTTATACACATGGACCTCGCCAGATGGGCCACATAGAAATCAAATTGACTATATCTGTGGAAAGAGACGATGGAAAAGCTCAATATCATCAGTCAGAACAAGGCCAGGGGGCGACTGTGGAGCAGACCACCAATTGCTCATATGCAAGTTCAAGCTGAAACTGAAGAAAATCAGATTAAGTCCACGAGAGCCAAAATATGACCTTGAGTGTGTCCCACCTGAATTTAGAGACCATCTGAAGAATAGATTTGATGCATTGAACACTAGTGACCGAAGACCAGACGAGTTGTGGCATGACATCAAGGACATCATCCATGAAGAAAGAGGTCATTGAAAAGACAGGAAAGAAAGGAAAGGCCAAGGTGTATGTCAGAGGAGACTCTGAAACTTGCTCTTGAGCGTCGAGCACCTAAAGCGGAAGGAAGAATTGAGGAAGTAAAGGAACTGAACAGAAGATTTCAAAGGACCTGTCGAGAACACAAAGTAAAGTATTATAATGACATGTGCAAAGAGCTGGAGATGGAAAACCAAAAGGGAAGAACACGCTCGGCATTTCTCAAGCTGAAAGAACTGAAGAAAAAATTCAAACCTCGAGTTATAATAGTGAAGGATTCCATGGGGAAAATATTAAATGATGCAGGAAGCATCAAAAGAAGATGGAAGGAATACACAGAGTCATTATACCCAAAAGAATTAGTTAATATTCAACCATTTCAAGAGGTGGCATATGATCAGGAACCGAAGGTACTGAAGGAAGAAGTCCAAGCTGCTTTGAAGGCATTGTTGAAAAACAAGGCTCCAGGAATTTATGTAATATCAATTGAGATGTTTCAACAAGCAGATGCAGTGCTGGAGGTACTCACTCGTCTATGCCAAGAAACATGGAAGTAAGCTTCCTGGCCAACTGACTGGAAGAGATCCATATTTATGCCTATTCCCAAGGAAGGTGATCCAACCAAATGTGGAAATTATAGAACAATATCATTAATATCACACGCAAGCGAAGTTTTGCTGAAGACCATTCAAAAACTGCTGCAACAGTATATCAACAGGGAATTGCCAGAAATTCAGGACAGTTTCAGAAGAGGACATGAAACCAGGGATATCATTGCTGATGTCAGATGGATCCTGGCTGAAAGCAGAGAATACCAGAAGGTTGTTTACCTGTGTTTTTTGACTATGCGAAGGCATTCGACTGTGTGGATAATAACAAACTATGGATAACACTGCGAAGAATGGGAATTCCAAACCACTTAATTGTGCTCATGAAGAACCTTTACATCGATCAAGAGACAGTTGTTCGGACAGAACAAGGGGATACTGATTGGTTTAAAGTCAGGAAAGGTGTGTGTCAGGGTTGTATTCTTTCACCATACCTATTTAACCTGTATGCTGAACAAATAATATGAGAAGCTGGACTATATGAAGAAGAACAGGGCATAAGGATTGGAGGAAGACTCATTAACAACCTGTGTTATGCAGATGATGCAATCTTGCTTGCTGAAAGTGAAGAGGACTTGAAACACAAATGAAGATCAAAGATCTTCAGTATAGATTACACCTCAACATAAAGAAAACAAAAATCCTCACAACTGGACCAATGAGCAACATCATGATAATGGAGAAAAGATTGAAGTTGTCAAGGATTTCATTTTAGTTGGATCCACAATCAACAGCCATGGAAGCAGCAGTCAAGAAATCAAAAGACCCATTGCATTGGGCAAATCTGCTTCAAAGGACTGCTTTAACGTGTTGAAGAGTAAAGATATCACCCTGAAGACTAAGGTGTGCCTGATCCAAGCCATGGTGTTTTCGATCACATCATATGCATGTGAAAGCTGGACAATGAATAAGGAAGACCGAAGAAGAATTGACTCCTTTGAACTGTGGTGTTGGTGAAGAATATTAAATATACTATGGACTGCCAAAAGAACGAACAAATCTGTCCTGGAAGAATTGAAACCAGAATGCTCCTTAGAAGCAAGGATGGCGAGGCTGCCTCTTACATATTTTGGACATGTTGTCAGGAGGGATCAGTCCCTGGAGAAGGACATCATGCTTGGCAGAGTACAGGGTCAGCGGAAAAGAGGAAGACCTGCAATGAGGTGGATTGAGACAGTGGCTTCAACAATGAGCTCAAGCATAACAACAATTGTAAGGATGGCGCAGGACCGGGCAGTGTTTCGTTCTGTTGTACATAGGGTCACTATGAGTCAGAACTGACTCAACGGCACCTAACAACAACAACATCATTTCATTTAATTCTGCTCTAATTTTTATTATTTGCTTTCTTCTGGTTCCTGAAAGTTTCTTTTGTTGCCTTCTTTCTATTTGTTCAAGTTGTAGGGATAATTCTTTGATTTTGGCCCCTTCTTCTTTTTGTATGTGTCTATTTATTGACGTAAATTGACCTCTGAGCACTGCTTTGGGTGTGTCTCAAAGGTTCTGATAGGAAGAGTTTTCATTCTCATTGGATTCTATGAATTTCTTTATTCCATTCTTAATGTCTTTTATAACCCAGCCTTTTTAAGTGGGCTATTTTTCAGTTTCCAAGTATTTGATTTCTTTTCGCTGCTTTTTCTGTTATTGACTTCTACTTTTATGGCCTTATTGTCAGAGAAGATGCTTTGTAGTATTTCAATGTTTTGGATTCTGTTAAGTCTTGTTTTATGGCCTAATATGTGGTCTATTCTAGGCAATGTTCCATGTGCATCAGAAAAGAAAGTATACTTAGATGGTGTTGGGTGGAGTGTTCTGTATATGTCTATGAGATCAAGTTGGTTGATCGTGGCACTTAGAGATCTTCCATGTCTTTATTGAGCTTCTTTCTGGATGTCCTGTCCTTTACCAAAAGTGGTGTTTTGAAGCCTCCTACTATAATTGTGGAGCTGTCTATCTCACTTTTCAATGCTGATAGAGTTTGTTTTATGTACCTTGCAGCCCTGTCATTGGGTGCATAAATATTTAATGTGGTTATATCTTCTTGATATAAAACCAAAATCAAAACCAAACCCAGTGCCTTCGAGTCGATTCTGACTCATAGCGACCCATAGGACAGAGTAGAACTGCCCCATAGAGTTTCCAAGGAGCACCTGGTGGATTCGAACTGCCGACCTTTTGATTAGCAGCTGTAGCACTTAACCACTATGCCACCAGGGTTTCCCCTTCTTGGTATAAGGTATAAAAAAAAAAAAAATAGTGTCCCTTTAATCATTATATAGTGTCCTTCCTTATCCTTTATGATGGATTTAACTTTTAAGCCTATTTTCTCAGAAATTAATATTGCCACTCCTGCTCTTTTTTGATTGTTGTTTGCTTGATATATTGAATTTTAGTTTGTTTGCATGTTTAAGTCTTAGTTGTGTCTCTTGTAGGCACCATACAGCTGGATCTTTTTTTTAATCCATTCTTCAATTCTCTGTCTCTTTATTGGTTCAGTTAATACATTTACATTGAGCTTGATTATAGATAGGTATGAGTTTAGTGCTGTCATTTTGATGCCTTTTTTGTGTGTGTTGTTGACAGTTTCATTTTTCCACTTATTTTTTTGTGCTGAGAAGCTTTTCTTTGTAAATTGTGTGTTCCTCTTTTTCATTGTAGTTGAATTTGTTTTGCTGAGTCTTTATGTTTATCTTTGTTTTTTATTTTGAAGTGTGGGATTGTTAGTCTTCTTTGTGGTTACCTTGACATTTACCCCTATTTTTCGAATTTAAACCCAACTAGTATCTCCCTATATTGCCTTGATTTCCTCTCCATATGGAAGATGTATGCCTAATTTATTTAGTCCCTTTTTATTGATTATTGTCATCTTTTATGTAATGACATCACTGATTCCTCATTTTGAGTGTTTTTTTTTTTTTTAATCTTGATTTATTTTTTTAATTTCTCTATCTGAGTTGATGTCTGTTTGCTCCATTCTGTGTTCTAGTGTTGGGTTGATATCTGATATTATTGATTTTCTATCTAGAGAATTCCCTTTAGTATTTCTTGTAGTTTTGGTTTGGTTTTTGCAAATTCCCTAAGCTTCTGTTTATCTCTAAAAGTTTTAATTTCACCTTCATTTTGAGAGACAGTTTTGCTAGATATATGATTTTTGGCTGGCAATTTTTCTTCTTCAATGCTTTATATATGTCATTCCATTGCCTTCTTGCCTGCATGGTTTCTGCCAAGTAGTCTGAACTTATTGATTCTCCTTTGTAGGTGACTTTTCACTTATCTCTGGCTGCTCTCAAAATTTTCTCTTTATCATTGGCTTTGGCAAGTTTGATGATAATATGTCTTGGTGACCTTCTTTTCGGATCTACCTTGTATGGGGTTTGATGAGCATCTCGGATAGATACCTTTCATCTTTCATGACATCAGGGAAGTTTTCTGCCAACAAATCTTCAGCAATTCTTTCTGTATTTTCTGTTATCCCTCCCTGTTTTTGTATTCCAATCACTTGCAAGTTATTCTTCTTGATAGAGTCCCACATGATTCTTAGGGTTTCTTCATTTTTTTTAATTCTTTTATCGGATTTTTCTTCAAATATACTGGTGCCAAGTGCCTTATTCTCCATCTCCCAAATTGTGCATTTCAATTCCTTAATTCTACTCCTCTGACTTTCTATTGAGTTGTCTAATTCCGTAATTTTATTGTTAATCTTCTGAATTTATGAATGCCATCTCTCTATGGCTTCTTGAAGCTTATTAAATTTTTTATTATGTTCTTGAATAACCTTTTTAATTTCTTCAGCTGATTTATCTGTGTGTTCCTTGGCTTTTCAGTGTATTGCCTGATGTCGTTCCTGATGTCTTGAAGAGCTCTGTATATTAGTCTTTTGTATTCTACATCTGGCAGTTCCAGGAATACATCTTCATCCGGGAGAGTCCTTGATTCTCTGTTTTGGGAGTTTGTTGAAGCAATCATGGTCTGCTTCTTTACGTGATTTGATATTGACTTCTCTCTCCAAGTCATCTGTAATAATTTATTTTATGTTTGCTCACTATGTTCTAGCTTCTTGCTTTGTTTTGTTTCAAGTTTTAGGCTTCTAGAGTGAGCTAACTTGATTATTGGAGCCTTTGAAGCGCTAATGTCCTGTTACTAGATGGCTAGAGCTGTTACCAGGAATATGAGCCTAAGAGCCCTTTCACTATTCTTGTATAGATTCCGCTCAGGTGTCCTGATAGTCGGTCATCTAGGATGTGGTGTAGGTGTACACCTACTCCCTTAGAGGAGTAGTGGTGATGGTTGTATGCAGTGGTTTCTGGTAGTGGCAGCTGTACCTTATGCACCCAATGCTTATAGCTGTAAAGACTGGTAGGTACCACTATCTTTGGACCACTTTCGTGGGTGGCTATGTGGAGTAGATGGAGCCTTGAGCCCTCAGACCCCTGCTGTGCATAGGTAAGGGCCCTTTTTAATAGGCAGAGTATCAGACCTCCAAAACCTGCCTCTCCACTGCACAGCTGAAACAATTACAGTCAGACCTCTAACAGATTTGCCCTTGCAAAATAATAGTCACCTGGATCCATGTAGGGGTGAAACCAAAGTCCATGGATCACTTATGTCTGGACTGGAACTGCTTCTGCTCTGAGCCTCCAGATTAGGGGAGTTGAGAAAGTATTTTTCCCATTTGCTCATTGTTTCTTTTCCCAGGCCAGGAGAATGGCTCAGAGATAGCACAGGAGGTTCTAGCTCAGGCCCAGGGAAATCAACTGTTAATGAAGCAGGCTGGGGCAGAGTTGGGAGGGATCAGATAGACAGGAAGGAGTACTTTCAAAAGAAGGAGCTATTAGATCTGTGTGGTAAATTACACAAAATCGCTGTTTTATCTGATTCCAGAGGCGTGTGTAGCCTGTGTGCGCTGCCTGGGTCCCCATCGAGATTGCCCCAGGGGGTTAGGAGCTGCATCCCGTGCTTGCCTTCTTTCACTGAAGCAGCTTTGTCCTAAACTTCACGGCCTGTCCCACAGCCATCACACCAGGGGGCCAGGGGGCCAGCACTTCATTTGCCTTCTTTCACTGAAGAAGCCCCTTCTTAAAAGTCACTGATTTCTGCCTTATTTTGAATGACAACTTTGCTGAGTAAAGAATTCTTGGTTGGCATTTGTTTTCATTCAGTATTTTATATATGCCCCTCCAGTGCCTCTGGTCTCTAGAATATCTGGGGAGAAATCCACACTGATTCTTATGGAAGACCCTTGGTATGTTATATTGCATTTTTCTCTTGTTGCTGTCATAATTCTCTCCTTGTTTTGGTTTTTCAAGAATTTTATTAGGGTATGGCACAGAGTTGGTCTTTTTTGTCTCTTCTGATTGAGGTTTGTGTAGGTTCCTGCATTTGCAGGGTTGGTTTTCTGTTCAGGTTTAGGAAATTCTCTCTGATTGTCTCTTAGATAATTGTTCCTTTGCCATTATTGTTGTTACGGTACTTTGGGATTCCAATAATTCTAATGTTAGATTTCTTAATTGAATCACATATTTTCTTTTGGGTTTGTTCATTTTTCTTTGTTCATTCTTTTTTTTTTTTTTTTGTCTTGAGATTTGATAAGTTCAGTTATTTTGTCTTCTGGTTCATATATTCTGTATTATGTCTTTTTGGGCACCCTGTTTGACTCTATTGTTGAATGTTTCTCTTGTTTTTTATAATTCATTTGCTTTATTCTTTATTTCCAATGGTTTTCCTTTTTTTATCTGTTTTTTATGTTTTCATTTTCTTTGTTGAGTCTCTCATTTTGTTCCTCCATTTGTTTCCTGATCTCTGTTAAATTGTTTTCTTGTATTTTTTGCTTCCTTTAAACATATTTAGCACCCTAGTATGAAAATTATCAAGTCTTTGCATTAGTGTGGCCTCCACAGGAGAAATGCCCTCTTCTTCATAACATGCTTTTGATTGGTCCTTCTCTTGTTATTTTGTGTGTTTCAGTATTTTTTGTTGAACTTGGGCCATTTTGCTTTTTTTTATTTTAAATTTTGTATTCTGTTTTTTGTGGAAAAATTTTCTGATTGGGTGCCTTGGTGGTGCAGCAACCAAAAGACTGAATCCTGCACCTATCAGCTGCTCTGTGGAAGAAAGTTGTGACAGTCTACTTTTGCAAAGACTCATGGCTCTGGGAACCCCACAGAGCAGTTCCACTCAACCGCACAGGGTCACTATGAGTCAGAACCAACCCAGGGACAATGAGCTTGGTATCTTCTCTGGAAAATCATTAGAGCGTACTCTCATCCTTAGGTTTTTATTTATTTATTTTTAGTGCTGATTCAGGAGTTCTAGATGCTTGATTTCTGGAATTTAATATGCATGCATGGAAAGGTGTTAGCTGGCCACAGACACTGGTGTAAGCAGTGCGGCTTGACTTTCTTGTGGCGAAGGTGGGGCCTTTCTATGTCTTTTGTGGGCTCACCTGCACAACATCTCTTACGGTGTCCCACTGTGGTCAGGGAGTCAGCCATTTCTCTCTGTATTGCCCATCTCTTTGAAGTGTTCCCCTCACCCTGCTACCCTTGCAGTTCCTTCCAGTCCTAGTGCCCATCCATCCTAGACCTCAGTGAGATTCAACAGCACTGTTTTGGAGTGATACAGTCTTCCTTCTCCCCCTCCCAGCTGCAACCTTCCAAAACCAATCTGTGCTGCCTTTAAAAATCAGGCTACAGCTTCCTAAGACTAGCTCCTTTTCCGTGTTCCCTGTTTGGGGTGTTTCCCAGCCTCGACCTAAAATGGCTGCAATGATAAGTACTCCTGACATTAGCAGGTAGGTTCTCCCAGCTTCTGCGCCATCCTTGCTCCTCCTCTCTCCTGCATCTGAACTCACCCTAACTATCCAACACCTCAGGTGCCATCTGGAGTTCTGCGATCTTAGCCTGTGATTGTTTTTATTTGTTGTTTAGTGGGTTAGTTGCTGGGAGAGTAAATGGGAGCATCTAGTCACTTCACCATCTTACTCTGCCCCCCTCATAATACTGTCTTGTACCTTATGGGATTTGAGATTATAGAAACATACAGAATACAGTTTTAAAGGCTAAAATGACTCCTTACTGCTGGACTTTGCTGGGATTCTATGAAAAATTGTTTCTTACCAAGTTTTTCCTGCAGTGCAGAAGAGTCATTGGTATTATATCACTAGTTACCCTGGCCTTATGCCTGCCTACCCACCACCAAGCATGTCACACAGCCAACATCCTACAATACTAGCCCTCAGTATTACTGTGTCATTCACAGCATCTTGCTTTAAAAACTATTGTACATTGAACATCATTAATTAAATTTCTCATCCATCTAAGTCATGGATTTTTTCACATATCTTATCCCCAAATTTGTACTTATCCAAACCATCTGATACCTTCTACGACTCATCTAGCACTGACATGAAATCCTTTCTTTCTCTGCTATTTCTGCTTGTCAACTTTTAGAGTAAAAACTCACTGGAAATAAATTGCCAATTTCATGGAAACTCACAGTGGCATCTAGTCACCTTGCTGTAGCCCATACCAGATTATATTAAGTGCCCTAACAATGAGTTCTCTCATTTTCTTTATTTTATGCGCGTTACTGAACATATGGTCCATGTGTATTATTTCATTTTGATCTGCATAATTACTATCATCATGCTATCTTTTTTTTTTTTTAAGTAAAGAAAACTCACCCTTAAAGGCTAAGTAACTTGCCTGAGATCACAAAGTAATGGGCCACATAACAAAGACAAAAACCATGGATTCTCAACTCTAAAGTTATTACCATAAGATCACAGTTTGTCATGGAAATGAATTGTATACCCCAATCCCCACTACTCCCATTCTCATAACGGAGGCTGTTTCACTGCAAAGCGAAGAAGATAGGAAGATAAATGGAAAATGGAAAACCTTCAACATGGAATTAGAGATCACAGGAATAAGTCAGTCTTTACTAAGGTTTCTTTTTTCTTTGACTTTTTTCTTGGAGTAGACTTTATACTGAAGGAGAGATAAAGACCCCCCAGAAGGTCAAAGAAGTTAGCCTGAATTGGAACACAAGTATCAGAGAATTCCTTTGGAGTTTCATGTCTATCTGAAAAATAACTAGGTGGGTTTTGCATTTTAGTTACCATAACTACATATATGTAGATATAGAAATAAATAGATAAATAAATATAGATATACAAATATAGATAAATCCTTAAGTAAGCAAACTGATAAGCCATATTTATACTGTTTTTTTTTTTTTTTATATCATAACCTTGAGTTTACTTCAACAAACTTAGAGGTTTAAATAGGCATTAAGTCAGAATTAGGTGTGTAAATGTAGGTATATCTCAAATTCTGAGACTAATTGCATCTTTTGGACCAGATTATTGCAAAGGAAATTTAGTTCTCAACTTCTGGACTGAATGTTGATATAGTCAATCATTCAGTGTCATATTAATTTATCAATTATGAATTACAGTTGTTCTCAGTATCCTCTAGTGAAGTATAATGCATGTGAATTGGAACCAAGATACAACTTTATAACAAGTCATGCACTCCAAGATTTCTCAGCAGTTCCCACCAACTCAACAGTTACCTTGGGTCCATTCAAGCATTATTATGTTTCAAATGTAACAATTGCTAATAAACTAGAGGTGGAGCTGAAGTTAACTTTGAAATTGAGGCTTAAGAAAGGGATGAAGATAAAATGGAGATGAGGGACAAAGACGGAGAGAGATAGTGAAAGAGAAAGGGACAAAGATAAAGGAGCATAGTTTATTTACATAGGATTTCCCAGAGTTGTAGCAGCTAAAAGTCAATTGATAACTCATTCAATTTCTCTTTCATTTTCCTTTTCAATAATTATTTATCAAGTGAGAGTTACTGGGCAATGTGCCAAACATACAATGTTAAGCAAAAAAAAAAATTGTACCTATTGCCAAATGCTGCCATGTTCTATTGTGGAAAGTGTCAAGAACCATGAAGAATCTGAAATTTTACCTTATTTATAAGTAAGGCTATTTATAAGCCTACCATAGTTTCACAGAATGCTGGTAGAAGACTTCAGATTCCTGAGCCAGAGATGAAAGACTTTATTATTCACAATAATAGCAGAATATTCACCTTTGCCCCAGTTTCCTGAAGCCCAGCTCCCACAAGTCAAAGTGAAAAGGGCCAGGTGTAGCCTGCACACACAGAAGGTTGTGTCACAGGACAGGAGCATGAACTTAGGGAAAACGAACTGTTTATAATGAGCAGTAAGTAGTCAGATAAAATATAGGACACCCAGTTAAATTTGACGTTAGATAAGCAACGAATAATTTTTTTAGGATACTTGTGTCCCAAATATTGCACGGGTTGTATGTAGTCTAAAAATAAAATTGCTTATATGAAAATTAAATTTTACTGAGCATCCTGCATTTTTATTTGCTGTGTCTGATTACTCTAGGCCTGCCTGACCTTTGTCCCTATGGGAGATACTATCTCTATTATTCAAGACTGTTAGCTATACAAATATCCTTGTAAAGATAGTTCAGGACACAGAGTTAGTGCCTTTGTCACAAGTTGTACAGAAACAGGAAAGATCATAGAAAATTATCTCCCAACAATAGGCATTAATCAATACATCAATATATAATTTCAGTTTGTGGTAAGTGGTATGAAGAAATATGAAGGGCACTGCTAGAAGGTAGACGTAATATATCCTGATGGAATACTCTCAGGTAACTTGACTAAATGTAAAATTAAACTTCAGAGTAATATCCTCCTTTAATCAGTTGTAATTAAATATTAAATAAAATCTTACGGTAACATCTCCACTTGTCATTTTTTTAATAAATGTATTATTCCTATTCTACAACCACAAAGATTATACTTATCTATATCTTTCTTAGAATATTAGAGTTAAAATCTTAATAAAAACATTATTCACTTTTTAAAAGTTTATTCAATTTGTTCATTTGATTGCGTTATTATACTCCTTTTCCTAGAATGGCTGATTTCACTTGGTAGACTGCACCCTTATTATTGTCATACAGAACAGAAAACTTGATCACTCTTTCTGCTTTCAAAATTGAACTTTCTCCCCAGGCTGGAGATAAACCATAAATTCTGCTTAAGTAGCCTATTTTGTTTTTCATCCATGGGATTTAAAATTTATCAGCTGTGATATTTTAAGCTCTAGTCTCTAAAAATGTGCTTGTTTTATATGGTTATATTTTGAATATCTGCCAAAATATTTTAAATTATCTAATTGGTGCATCAAATATATGACAATGAGATTCAGAACTCTACTCGATTTGTTCACTGTATTAATTTCTCCTATTTTGTTAAGTAATTCAAGTGTCATTTACAGGTTCAGTGAATATGATTAAATCACATTTTCTGATGTCTATTGAGATTGTGGGTTAATCTTCATTATTCAAACAATGAATCTAGTACTTGTGCATAATCTACCACCAAGTTAGGTGCCCAAGTGGTACAAATGGTTTGCTGCATTTCTAAATGAAAGGTTCTTCCTTCCATAAATATTACAGTGAAAAAAACCCTGTTGAGTAGTTCTACTCTGCAACACATGGGGCCACCATGAGTTGGAATCAACTTGACGGCAACTTTTTTTTTTCTTTTACTACCAAGTTGGGCCTAATTTTGACTTCCCCTCCAAAGTTTTCTCTTTCCTGCAGAATGAAGAAAGGGATATACTTGGCTATCTACTTATCTTCCACACTAACATCATATAGGAAACTGCTCTTCTATGTACAGTTATATTTTTTCCTTTTTGGAAAACATATAAGCTTTACTGATTTCTGAAATTAGATTATTAAATATATTTTAATATAAATTTCAGACACTTTACTGGGAGGAAATCAGATTTAATTAGGATATTTCTAGTGGGCTGAGGCTAAAATCATAAGGTTTCCCTCTTTCTATTTTCCTGAAAAATTTTTGTGTGCCTTGAATTAAACTAATCAGGGCTGATTTTCATTAGAATCCACAGCTCTTCAGTTTCTGATTCTTCATTCATTTCTGCAGATCGCCTGGCACATAAAATGCTTCACCGGCACCAAGCCTCTAATGATTTCATAATTGCTGTCCCACTGAACCTCCATGTGTCGTCTGCCATTGTTGGCCTCATTAATCCATTCATTAATCCTTTCTTTCTATGAATGTGCAGCGTGCATCTGAAAGTGCCTGATGCCCTTCTAGAAACTGAGAACACAAAGATGAGTATTGTTATTTTGCATTTCTCTTAAGTTCTATGACCAAGAACAAAAAAAAAAAAAAATATGAGAAACAAACCTGTTGCCATCAAGTTGATTCTGGCTCATAGCAATCCTACAGGACAGAGTTGAACTGCCCTATAAGCTTTCCAAGAAGCTCCTACTGAATTTCAACTGCTGACCTTTTGGTCAGCAGCCAGTTTCTTAACAACTTCGCCACCAGAGCTCCAACTTCTATGACACTGATTTTTCTTTATGTCATTATGACTGCTTTTGCTCAGATACCTTAGCTCTTCCTGCGCTCATCTGTTAAGTGTTGGTGTTATTTTAGATACTTTATTCAACTCTTGGAGCCCTGGTAGCACAGGGGTTAAGAGCTCATCTGTTAATCAAAAGGTCAGCAGTTTGAATCTACCAGCTCCTCCTTGGAATCCCTATGTTACAGTTCTACTCTGTTCTATAGGGCTGCTAGAATCAATGGCAATGTTTTGTTTTGTTTTGTTAATTCAACTCTTGCTTTAAACCACTCGTTTTCTGCAAAGATCTCATTCATTCTATCATTTCAGTTATAACGTAGTCACTAATTACATCCACATTCCTATAACTATGTCAAATTGCTCTCCTGAATTACTGATGTAAATTGGACTTTATTTTATCTGACACTCCTCCTTTCTTTATGAAGGTATGAGACCCTAACCTATGTACCTTCCATTTCTTTGAAGAACTTCTTTTGACACTTAAGATAGGGCACTTCTAGGGCCCAAAGTCCATCAACGGGGGAAAAGACAATCTCTTTAATAAATGTCCTAGCTAAACCGGATGTCCATCTGCAAAAGTGAAACATGATCCATACCTCACATCATACACAAAAACTAATTCGAAATGTATCAAAGACCTAAATATAAAACCAAAAACTATAAAGATCATAAAAGAAAAAATGATATCAACATTAGAGTCCCTGGTAGATGGAATTAACACAATACAAACCATAATTAACAACACACAAACTCCAGAAGATAATTTAAATAACTGGGATTTTCTAAAAATTAAACACTTTTGCTCATCAAAAGATTTCACGAAAAGAGTGAAAAGAGAACCTACACACTGGGAAAAAAATTTTGGTCATTACAAATGTGACAAGGTCTAATCTCTAAAATACACAGGAAAATCTAACACATCTATGACAAAAAGAGAAATAATCCAGTTAAAACAATGGGCAAAGGAAATGAGCAGACACCACCAAAGAAGACATTCAAGCGGTCAACAGACACATGAGGAAGCACTCTGGATGATGTGCCATTAGAGAAATGCAAATTGAAACCACAATGAAATACCATCTCATGCCAGCATTACTGCGATGCATCAAAAAAACAAAACAAAACAAAAAAAAAAAACAGAAAATAACAAATATTGCAGAGGCTACAGGGAGATTGAAACTCTTACGCACTGCTGGTTTTAGGAAAACAATATGGCACTTCCTTAGAAAGCTAGAAATAAAAATACCATTAAAAAAAAAAAACCCATTTGCCGTCAAGTGATCCCCACTCATAGCAAACCTAAATACCATATAATCCAGCAATTCCACTCCTAGGTATATGTCCTAGAAAAATAGGGCTGTCACACAAATAGATATATGCACTACCATGAGCACTGCATCATTACTCGCAATAACTAAAAGATAGAAACAATTCAAGTGCCTTCAACAGATGAATGGATAAACAAACTAGGGTACATACACACAATGAAATACTACGCAACAATAAAGAACAATGATGAATCTGAGAAGCATCTCATAACATGGATAAATCTGGAGGGCATTATGCTGAGTGAACTACATCAATCACAAAAGGGCAAAAACTGTATAAGACCATTACTATAAAACTGATGAAAAAGTTTACACACAAAAGAAATAACCTTTGATGGTTGTGAGGAAGAGGAAGGGTGAGGATGGAAAAACACTAGGCAATAGATAAGTGGTAGCTTTGGTGAAGGGTAAGACAGTACACAATACTGGGGAAGCCAGCACAACTTGTATAATGCAAGGTCATGGAAGCTCCATAGATACATCCAAACTCCCTGAGGCCCCGAATTGCTGGGCTGAGGGCTGTGGGGAGCATGGTCTCAGGGAACATCTAGCTCAACTGGCATAACATAGTTTATAAAGAAAATGTTCTGCATTCTACTTTGTTGAGTAGCATCTGGGGTCTTAAAAAGCCTGTGAGCAGCCATCTGAGATACTCCACTGGTCTCACTCCTTTGGGAGCAAGGGAGAATGACGAAAATTAAAGACACAAGGGAAAGATTAGTCCAAAGGGCTAATGGACCACAACTACCATGGCCTCTACCAGACAGAGTCCAATATAGCTAGATGGTGCCTGGTTACCACCACAGGCTGCTTTGACAGGGATCACAGTAGAGGTTCCTGGACAGAGCTGGAGAAAAATGTAAAACAAAATTCTAACTTCATTTGAAGATTAGACAGGCCCATAAAACAAAATGAGGCTAAAGGGCACACCAGCCCAGGGGCAAGGACTAGAAGGCAGGAGGGGACAGGAAAACTGGTAATAGCGAACCCAAGGTTGAGAAGGGAGACTATTGACAAGTTGTTAACCAACGTCATAAAACAATATATGTACTAACTGTTTAACAAGAAGCTAGTTTGTTCTGTAAACTTTCATCTAAAACACAATTAAAAACAAAAAGGAAAAGGACACTTCTGCTAGCTACAGATTTCCTCAGTTTTGCATGTCAGAGAAAGCCTTTATTTTCTTCACATTTGAAGGATAATTTCACTGGATATAGAATTTTGGCTTGGTGTTTTGTTTTATTTTGTTTTACACTCAACATTAAGTATTCTACAATATTCTGTTTTTGCCTGCATGGTTTCTGATGAGAAGTCCAATATAATTCTTAAAATGTAATTCTTATCCTTGTTCTAATATAGGTGATGTTTTTTGCTCTCTCTACTGTGACTTCTTTCTTGATTTTCTCTTTTTGTTTTGTTTTCTTCAGTTAGTTTAAATATGGTATATCTAGGCATATATATATATACTATTTCTTCTTCTCAGAGCTTCCTGGATCTGTGATTTGGTATCTGTCATTTATTTGGAGAAATTCTCTGCCACTATTACTTCAAATGTTTCTTTTACTTCATTACTTCTTTCTTCTATCTCTGGTATTCTGTTTACTCATATAAGTTACATCTTTTGAAATTGTCCCATATTTCTGGAATATTCTGTTCTATTGTTTTCATTCCTAATCTTTTTTTTTTTCTACTTGCATTTCTGCTTGGCAACTTTCTGTTGACCTATTGTCAAGCTCATCGAGTCTCTCCCCTGTCATGTTAAGACTGACTACCCCCTCTAAGAAATGCTTCATTTCTGTTACAATATTTTTGATTTCTAGCATTTCCTTTTAATATTTTTTTGAGTTTTCAACTCTTTGCTTATATTACCCATCTATTCTTACGTATTGTCTATTTCTTCTATTAGAGCCATTAACACAATAAACATAATTATTTTAAATTCCTATCTGATAGTTCAAAATCTGTACCAAATCTTAGTTTAGTTCTAATGGTACTTTGTCTCTCCAGGTTTGTTTTTCTCTGCCTTTTAGCAGACCTTTTAATTTTTTGTTGAAATCCAGATATGATGTGTCTGATAATAGGATCTGAAGTAAGTGAGAGGTTTTATGATACTCTGGCTAAGAGTTATGTTTAATATTTGTTGTGATTATAGATGTCAGAGTTTCATTTCCTCTCCCGTTCCTTAATTGTACCCGTTGCTGTCCTTGGGTTTTCCTAGGAACATTTCCTTGAATAGAATCTTTGTCTTTTAGCAGTAATCCATTGTTCATATACTAGACTATTGTTGATGTATAGGTAATGTGTGAGGGATAGAAAATATTTTGTATTCTTATTAATTAAATTTCAGTCTTTTAATGAGCAATTTTTTTTTTTTAGCCTATGTCACTGGGCTGGGATCTCCCCAAGTGTTTCTTAGCTATTTTTTTCCCTTCACCTAGGTAAGACAAAAAGCCTAGAGGAGGCTGGGGTTGATCAATTGATTTTTTGTCATGGGAAATAAAATTCTGGTAAAGTTTTTTCCCCTGCAGAATAGGCATTCATTATGGAAAATTCTCCAGATGCATTTCTAAATGGTTATTTTTCCACTCCTACTACCAAAAACTTGAGAGTTTTGTTGTTGTTGTTGGGGTTCCCAGCAGTGAAACCCATGAAAATGTTGCAACTCCCCCAAACATGGGCCTCCAAGAGATTCTAACTTTTAGTTATTCCACACTCAGCCTCCACTAATTCATCAAAATCTCCATTTAAATGTTCCTACAAGTGTATTACCCAGCTGCTCCTGCTCCAGGTTAACTGATTTTGGCTGTCATCCTCTGTATTTACCTGTCTCTCTAGATTTGGGGTGGCTGTTTTCACTGTGACCTCAAATCTCTTGTCAGTCCAGAAAAGTCCATGATTTTCAATTTGTTCACTTTATTTTTCTTTTTGGAAAAATGAGTGCTGCATCTTTCAACCTATTTACATGCCACATCTGAACCCAAAAGATTACTGTATTTTATGCAAAATAATATGCACCTTTTACATTTGTTTGCCAACCATCCCCTCTCCCTGTAAGGCATTTTTGTAGGCATGTTATGCTCATTTTTTTCCAGCAACATGTAAAAAATATTTGCATAGTGATGCTTATGTAAATACCTCACAGGAGGAGGGTGTGGTTGTCAAAAAAACATAGAAAAAAAAAATAGGCATGTTATGCTCATTTTTTTCCAGCAACATGTAAAAAATATTTGCATAGTGATGCTTATGTAAATACCTCACAGGAGGAGGGTGTGGTTGTCAAACAAACATAGAAAGTGCACATTATCTGTTTAAAAATACAGTATGTATAATTTTTGATGACGTGACCAAAGTGTTTTCCAAAGTAGTTGTACATTTTACATTCCCATCAGCAGTGTACTAAAATGTTGGTGTTTCATATCTTTTCAACACTCGTTATTGCCAGTCACTTAATTTTAGCCGTTCGATTGTGAGTATAATGGTATATCATTGTGGCTTCAATAGGCATATCCCTGATGATTAATGATTTTGAGGATATTTATATGTACATATTGGCCATTCCTGTATGTTATCTTTTGAAATCTCTATTCAAATATTTGACCATTTTCCATTTCCTTGTTTTCTTTATTTTGAGTTATATATATATATGTACACATAATGTATATGTACCAGATATACATTCTTTTGTGATA
Organism: Elephas maximus indicus; assembly: GCF_024166365.1. Lineage (NCBI taxonomy): Eukaryota > Metazoa > Chordata > Mammalia > Proboscidea > Elephantidae > Elephas > Elephas maximus. The sequence continues at coordinate 108,456,331 of NC_064826.1, read as the reverse complement.
TATATGTTGCAAATATTATCTCCCAGTCTGTGGTGACCTTTCTTTCAATGGTGTCTTTCAAAGAGCAAAATACTGAGTATTAAAAGTTCAATTTATCTCTTTATTTTTTTTAAGATTAATGCTTTTGTACATTCTAAGAAATCTTTATCTATACCCTGTCACAATCATTTTTTTTGTTTGTTTTAATATAGAATTTTGTAACCTTTTTTTAGTATTTATATTAAATCCATGATCCATTATAAATTGCTTTTTAGTAAGTTTGTGAGATAAA